>NW_005187680.1:430304-431876 GCF_000239375.1 Pundamilia nyererei | reverse complement strand
TTTTTAGTCGCACCACTGAAAAATTTGGTCGCATTTGCGACCAAATTGGTCGCACTCTAGAGCTCTGCTACACTGCAGCATTCGAGTTATCACATTCACAAGACCTTCAGAAAATTGGACGTTTGATTTAAGCTCGTTTGATGCACCTATGGTATCATTTTGTAAATCCTAGTTGACTTCTTCTCAACTATGAGCAGGGATCTAGATTAACTTTTTGCCACAGTTGCACTGATGCACTTTTTTTCTTTAAGAGTACCAGCACAAAAGTTAGATGCACCCAAATTTTTCAACCTCATCACTTAACCCCCATGTTTTACATGTTCACTATAACTTTACATTAACTTAACAAAAAAGTTATCAATCGTTCTTTTCATCTTTTCTCATTACCCACAGCTACATCTACTTCTGTCGGGGCTAGGCTACTCACTAGGGCTGGGTATCATCACCGATTTCTATATTTGATTCAATTCCGATTCGAAAGGTCCTGATTTGATTCTATTCAATTTTGACCCAGACAATCAGAAATATTTTAATGCTGATCATTAATCAGCACTGACACGTGTGAGACTTCATCAGAGGTGTAAGAATCCCAGCAGATGCCTTTGTGTCAAAGTAATTGAGGATAAAACTCAGAAAAACATGAAGGAGATTTTCCTGGCCTGGCTTTTTAAATAAATAAATACAATTTTATTTATGTAGCACCTTTCTAGACAGAATCACAAAGTTCTGCACATAAGATAACAAATAATAAAACTAAAACAGACAATATAAAACAGGCAGAAATTTAACCAAAAACAGTTTTAAAAAGGTGAGTTTTGAGTTGTTGTTTTTTTTAAAAAACAACTACCGAGTCCACAGTTCTTAATGTATGAGGGAGAGAGTTCCACAGTCTTGGGGCCACAGTGGCAAAAGCTCTGTCACCCTTTGTTCTCATCTTAGTCTGTTTTATAGCAAGTAAGCCCTGATCAGATGATCTCAGGGACCTGCTAGGGACATAGGGCTGTAGCAGATCTGAGATGTAGGATGGTTCCAGTCTATGCAAGGCTCTAAATGTCAAGACCAGGATCTTAAAATGTACTCTAAATTCAACAGGAAGCCAGTGTAGCTGAAATAGCAGTGGTGTCACATGTGAATACTTTGAGGATTTTGTCAACAGCCTAGCTGCAGCGTTTTGCACAACCTGCAGACGATCCAGAGAACCTTTGCTTAGACACAAACAAACAGATACAATAGTCCAAGCGTGAGGAAATAAATGCATGTATAGCTATCAGTTCAGGGCGAGATAAAAATGGGGCTTAACTTAGGGCGTGATGAGGTGGAGATAGACATAACAGGTGCTGAATGAGAAAAGTTCATTCTTATGTTATTAATCTTTGCAAGAAGAAAAGAAAGAAAACTGTCACAGTCCTCATTAGATGAAATGGGAGCTATTGAAAGTAGAGCAGGGCGATATGGCCAAAAATATTTATCACGATATATATTTGAAAATTTGCGATAACGATATAACTGACGATATAATTGATGCGAGACAAAATACAACTCCACAACATTACTAGCGCAAAAAGACAACCT
>NW_005187680.1:428014-429417 GCF_000239375.1 Pundamilia nyererei | reverse complement strand
ATAGTTACACCTGGTAAAGCAGCAATGCTGATCGTTTTATTAAAGATGAAAGAATTTAGACAGTTTTTAACTCTCAGTGATGCTGCAGTGTTTGTTTGACCTGAAGTATACGGAGTTTAGGACCCAGATTACTACCAGATTTAAGAGCATCTTGTGTATCTGACGGACAAACACCAAACCAGTTCCACATCACTGAAGTTGCACCATTTTTACAAACCAATTCTGGTTCATCTGTTTCACTCAACAATCGGCCATGTGCCTATGAAAACAAAGGCACTGCGCATGCGCGTTTTACTCATTCTATCGCGATATTTCATTTTCCTATCGTTGCCTAACATTATACCGGTATTACCGTGAACGGTATAAAATGGCCCAGCCCTAATTGAAAGTTTACATTTCTACGCTATTGAACAGCAGAAATTAGGTTTTCTTATCAGACGTTCTTTTTTTTGGGGGGGGGGAAACGCGTCCGACAGCGCTGTAAACAACGGTAGACTGGTGAAAAATAAGCAAGAAAATGAATGCAGATTTTAGACGAGAAACTGTTCTTGAAGTACATGGAGAGAGAGAGAGAGCGCGAGAGAAAGAGCTGTGCAGAAAGTGTGATTTTTATTGTGGTTGAAGCAACGCAGTAAAAGTAAGAGAGAATTCATGAAGATGTTTATCAAAGGTGAAGTGCAGTTTTGATCTTCTTTTGATGCTGGTTCAATGAGTTTTGGTTGGAGAGAGACAAAACTTGTAGCATCAGAATCTAGCGCAAAATAAGAAGTAAACACAAAGCACGGACCCGGAGCATCAGAATCATTGAGCTGTCAGTTTTCATTTATATTTAAAAGTCGATTTAGGATTTAATGAATCGATATCGCTTCATTCACTACTACTACTCACCTCTATCCGCCTGCACTTTCAAACGTACACACGCTTAGGACTACAGGACTATCTGGACCATGGACAATCAGAGAGGTCTCGCCCCTGACTATCTGATTGGTTTAGACCTCGATATAGGCATAATGTGTGTCTGTTGTTGACCACACGGAGACTTTCAAAGACTTTTTGTATGGCTGGTCGCACTGGTGCGACCTACGAGTTTTTTAGTTGCACCATTGACAAATTAGGTTGCATATGCGACCAAATTGGTCGCACGCTAGAGCCCTGTATGAGAGTGAGGTGAATTTCAACGCATTGTGCTCCCATGCACAACCTTTGTTGTCCCCATCAGCTTTATATGCAGTGATAACTTAACTATAATAACAACACTATAAAGGAGAGGGAGAAAAGCTTACTTTGTATCTCATGTCAGGCTTCAACATCATGGCCACACGGGCATGGTGACTGAGGGGCCTCCAGTAGCCGACTGCAGACCGAGGCCTGCTCATCATCTGATGGTCACTGAGAGAGAGAGA
>NW_005187680.1:414688-427894 GCF_000239375.1 Pundamilia nyererei | reverse complement strand
AGAGAGAGAGAGAGAGAGAGAGAGAGAGAGAGAGAGAGAGAGAGAGAGAGAGAGATCTAAAGTGATCAGAAAACATGACGTCAAGACTGCATGCCACCGATTGGCTAGTCAGTGATGTCATTCGATAAGTCTCCTTCACGAGAATCAAAACTTCTACTTATGAATCCCTGCAATGAGGAAAATGGCTACACAAAAAACAACAGCGTGGTTCCAGACCGAGCAGCAAGTATATCACCGACTCAATGTGTTCCTTTGTTGTGGTGTTTAGAACGACCCCACGTACATTGGGTGGTACTCGATTGTAATGGACAACCAAAACAGAGTCGAGTAGGTAGGAGAGGAAAAGCACTATTTGTGAACCTATACAAAGAAAGGTAAATATAAGCTAGTCAAGCAGAAAACATTCTAAAAATGTTATGATTTGAGATGGAAAGACCCACTCTGAATATTCCCAGACTTACTCCTCAATACGTGTGATGGGCTTCATCTTCCATTCCTCAGGCTCCTCATCGAAGAAAGCCCTGTTGACTATTTTGTTTTTCTCCTCTAGAGGAATGAAGTTTTCAATAATCAGATGTCTGAAAGAAACACATGAACATTTAATAGACAGACAGGGAGACAGAGAGAGACAAAGAAAACTCAGACATGTTATTTAAAACAGGAAAGGTTGAAAGCATTTGAATGTAATGTATCTGTTCCTCATTAAATATTTCATTTCCATGCACTACAGTGAGAAAGAGTCTTAAAGCACAAGAAGCTCCACTAATTCGCTAGCAATCTTTTTACGGTTCCTCCTCGATCACATGACACAGTCTTGATCAGAGATTTGTGTCGGGCCAACATTGATATGCAGACTTCATACTTGAGTTTGAGGTCCCTGGTGAGTTCGTTTTGGATCTGCTCCATCTCCTGGCGCTCGTTGATGTGTGCTTCTTGGAGATCTTGGATTTCTGCCTTCACTGACTGCAGCTTGGAAAACAGCTAGAGGAGAGAGAAAGAGAAAACTAGAGTGACCAGAAAAAGACTGTTAGAGCATTCAGCCTTAAATGTTTTTGTTTAAAAGCCTGATTGTCATAAGGAATAATGAACAACCCAAATAGAACACCACAGACAATACCCGACTTAAAATAGCAGTTGACCTACTTACTTGCAAGAAACTTTATTACCCGACAAACCAAAAACACTGTACCTTCAACAGTGTCATTATGATGACAAGGTATGCCAACTTTGTCAATCTCAATATTAGATTCTGATCGTTTTATTTATTTATTTCTTATTTTTTGTTAAATGAAGGTTATGAAATTCAACATTTTTTTTACCATCCAAATCCATATACATGTTGATATAGTTAGTTTGTTGCACATTCAGCACAATTATTTTCATATTAAACAAATTTTAATACTAGACAAAGATAGCCCGAGTAAATATGAAAGGTTTTGAAATGATTACATCATTTAAGTAAGACAAATATGCAAAAAAATCTAACTCAGGAAGGGGGCAAATACTTTCACAGCATTGTAAACGTTCAGTTCAATTGAGTCAGCTCACAATCACCTCAATGTGCTTATATTGTAATAAAAAAAATTCTATAAGGTTACTGAGATCTGGTGGTGATGGGGAGGAAGAAGCCCTTTTAACAGGAAGAGAACTGTGGGGAAAACGAGGCTCAGAGATAGACGGCCATCAGCTGGAGATTAGGGTAATGGCTTTTGAAATGAAAGATACCATGTTTACACTGCAGGTTTACCTCATTCTACATAAAGTGCAGAGTTTGTTTCCAGCCAGTCTGGTTTATCAACGACTCTATACTCTGCAATGCCATCATTAATCTTTGGTAACAAAGCAAAACACTTTTCACTTGTTTTCACTTTCATTAATTTCCATTTCTATATTCATTTTAAATGTCAGGGGCTGATATTGTAAAATCATAGCCTCTAAAAAAAGAAAACAAAAAAGTACTCTCAGAACTCAGTTCCTCTTTTTCTTTTGTGTCAACATGAAAACAAAAACTATTTTGACATTTGGGAATCAATTCAGAATCCTTCCATACCCATGTGAACCAAATTTGTTGATAATGCCTTGGGCAAATGTGACAACCATCCTCACCTTTTTCAGCTTCTTGGTTTTAATGTCAACTTCCTGTTGCAGAGAAGTGTAGGTCTCCTTAAGCTCCAGTGTCTCTTCATCACGACTTTCCATTTGCTGCTGCATCTCTCGCTCTCGCCGTTTCTGGACACACATAAACAAACTTGCATGTGTTCACAACTTTTAATGGGTTCTGTCTCTGAGTTTAAAGACAATTTACTGGCTGAAAGATGTTTTCGTCTGGTACTAAATGGACAAAAATGTTCACTTTCAAAAATCAGTGCCTAGTCTGCTGAAGAAGTCTGAAATGCCTAACAAGGAATTTGATGAATTTGGAATCATAAGTACATGGGATAGAAAACTGCTAGCAGAGTAATGTTTTGGTAATATAGAAAGTATTACCCCTGTACTTGGCCTTGGTGCCAACCCCTTTACTATACCTGTTCAGCAATCTCCTGCCTCTTTTGCTCCAGCATTCTTTGCTGCTCATTGGTGTGATCCACAATGTTCTTCCCCCCTACTAGGAGCTTACTCTCCATCGCCTGGATGCAAATAAAAATTAGGAAAATATCTCTTTAAGTCACACAAGGGATAAAAGAAAATGACTCCAAGCACAGGACCAGTACAACCTCAAAGAAGCTATGGTAACTTTTGTGAGTGTAATTTAAATAATTTTGAGCTTGAACGCTTCCTTTTGTTCAAAATTGCTTCAACAGATAAGTAGAAGTTCCCCACAGCACATAGGTGCTCATGTTTGATTTGACAGATTTGTGTGTTATTTTTAACACACTGGATACCCTTCTTTGTGTCTACATCCAGGGATCTTTTGTTTCTTAAGTGAATGTGTGAACCACTGCACTACGGAGCCACAGCTAGTTCTAAAAGGAAGAACACCTATGCCAGAGTCATTTTCATTGACTTTGTCTCAGCTTTTAACACGATCATTCCACAGCAGTTGGTGGAAAAGCTGATTCTATTAGGCGTGAACCCTGCAACCTCCAACTGGGTTTTCAGCTTCCTGACAAAGCGGCAACAGACAGTCAAGGTGGGCAGCCACACATCAAAGACTATCTTACCGAGTACAGGCTCTCCTCAGGGGGGTGTCCTGAGCCCGCTGTTGTTCAGTCTGCTCACACATGACTCTAACCAAATTGTGAAGTTTGTAGATGACTCAACAGTGGTTGGCCTCATCACTGACATGAGTGATGAGTCCACTTATATAATGGACATGGAGCAGCTTGAAGTGTGGTGTAGATCTCATAATCCCACCATCAATGTGTATAAAACAAAAGAGATGGTAATTGATTTCAGGAAGTCTGGCAGAGTTCACAGACCTCACCATAGATGGTGCTGCTGTGGAGAGGGCCAGCAGTGTTAAGTTTCTGGGTGTGCACCTAGAGTTAATACCACAGCAGTTTAAATTGAAACAAAAAGAAAAAGCACAAAAGTGTCTCCACTCCCTCAGGAGACTCAGAAAAGCAGGACTCTCCACACTTCACCTCACAACTTTTTGCAGAGGCACCATTAAAAACATCCTGACACAAAGTTTTACATCTTGGTTTGGCAGCTGCAAGTCCAATGAAAAGCAACAACTCAATAGACTGCCAGGAGGATTGTTGGTGCCCCTCTCTCGTTTCTGGAAGAAATCTACAAACAGAGCTGCATACACTTAGCTATCTCCATCATCAGAGACTCCCACCACCCCTCTCATAACCTGTTCTCCCTCCTGCTGTCTGGCAAGAGAGAGGAGCATCAGCTGCAGAACCACCAGGATGCTGGAAGGGTTCTTTGCACAAGCAGCGAGACTGACAAATGAACTGTGCCCCCTCCCCATCCATTCCGCTATTCACAAAGCTATACTGTAAGATCTACAAGCGGACTTTGATAACCCCTATCTACACATGCATGCACACACGCATACAATATACAGCTCAAATACACACACGACTTAATTTAATTACCCCCTTCTGTGAAAGGACTGCTGCTGCTATCGGAATTAGTGTGACTATTTAGACTTGAGTTTGTTTTAGAATTTAGATTTTGTTTTTTATCCCCGTTTATTGTTATGATTTATTACTGCCTTTTTAAAAACATCTTATTGACTATTTCACCAGCTGATGAGTGTTTCATTTCAGCCTGGGTAACACCATACGAAATGACAAACTTCTTGAAACTCTTGGTACTTAAAAATCTACTTACCTTAACTTTGGCTGCAAGCTTCTCTCCGGCCTCCCTCTCCTTCCGGAAGTCTTCCATTTTCCTCTCTTTCTCTTTAAGAAGCCGGGCTTTCTCCTCAGCTACCAGGCTGTGATCCTCCAGGATTGCCTTTCTCTCCTTTTCCAACTTCTCCTGCTGTTCTCTCCAGTAGTCCCCCTTGTCGTCTCCATCTTCCTCATCGTCCTCTGTCTCGCCACTTTCCAGACCCTCATCATCGCTCCCTTCCCCAGCTCTCCTCCTCAGCCTTCTCTTTTTCTTTCCTGAGCGTTTCTGCAGCTGCGCCTTCAGCCTGGCAATCTCCTCCTGAAACTCCCTGAGCAGGGCATCTTTGGGATCTTCATTGATACGTGGTTTGTTCTTGATATTTTTTGCCCTGTTTGAATAGCGCAGAGTTGTTAAGGTCTCCTCCACATTGTAGGATGCTGGGCCAATGTTGGCAACCATGACAGTGCGGGCATTGCCCCCTAGGGAGTCCTGCAGCAGACGTGTCAGCTTCGAGTCTCGGTAAGGGATGTGGCTGCTCCTGCCATCCACCAGAGCTGATATGACATTACCAAGAGCAGAAAGGGATAGATTTATCTTTGTGGCTTCTTTAAGCCTCTCCCCCTGAGCTCCAGTCTTGGTTTGCCTTTCACTGCCAGCTAAATCCACCAGATTGAGTTTGCCAACTCTTATGTGGTTCTCTCCATCCACACCCAACTCACTGCACTCCACCGTGATGACAAAAATGGCGTGAGAGCGTGAGCTGTGCTCATTCATATTAGTGGCTCCAACTGATCGATTCTGGTTTCCCACATTCATGACATGCTCGATCTCTCGCACACTCTTGGTAACAAATGATGAAAGATCTTTAACATACACACCCGTGTCGGGCCTCTCCCTGAGCTCGAGACGACGTGACTGATCTTTTGAGAGCAAGTCTCTGATCTCCTCCTGGTAGATTTCTAAGTATGACGCTCTGACAAGGTACTGTTGGTTCTGTGAACGTGAAATGTGTGTGAAGATGTGCTCAAAGGAGTTTGGGATCACTCCTCTCTTCTCCGGATCATTTCTCACCCCTTCCATAGTGTAAGTCTTCCCTGTACCCGTCTGGCCATAAGCAAAGATGGTCCCATTAAATCCCAGAAGAACAGACTCAACCAGGGGCCTGAAGGTTTCATCATACATTTCTAGCTGTTTGGAGTTCCAACCATAAACAGCATCAAATGTAAAGATTTTGGGCAGTTCGTTGCCCGAGGACTCCCTTGGGTTTCTCACAATAATTTGGCCCAGTTTGACATCAACAGACACCACACTCTCATACTTGGCGGCCCGCTCTTTCTCGTTCATAGGACGGCAACGGACCACCACCTTGACTGACTCCGAGCTCTTGCTCTTGGACATGGTGAGGAGCACCTGCCAATCCTTGCTGCTTGGCACCTTGTCTTCCTAAAGAGCAGCTTTAGTAACACTTCAGCAATAGATTGCCCAAATCTGACACTGCTGGGGTGAAAACAATCAGTGAATTACATCTCAGATCATGGTTAAAGCATCGCACAGGTTAAAGTGAAATTCTGCCACCGGATGGCACTGCTTACAAGCAGGTGTTTTGATTTAGGATAAGTACTAGTGCCTAACTTCTTAAAATTTTATGTGTTTTTAGATATCCTCGCTTCTGCACAACTTTGTGGAAGATGATGGTTCCACTAGCTCACTGCACTACCTTGTGTTAGAAAGGGGTATTACAAAGAACTAAATACCAGCCCTAATTCAAACAGCTGGTGTCTCTTTATGACAACATATAGATGTTTTGGACACATGCTAATGACTGTTATTTCTTCAGTCTCTGTTAACAGGTTTAGTTGATTCGGGAAGGGTTAAAAGTATTTTTAACTACCTTTAAAAGAGAAACCCACTTGGTTAAGGTATCGGATAGGCAGCGAGACCGCTTACCTGACACATCTGAGCAGCCGTTCCCTTGCACATAAAACTAAGCTTCCTAAGACTTTTGCAGCTATCACCGTAAAATACCACAGCAACAGGCATAATCACACATTAAGCTAAATATAGTTGTTTAAATGAATAACCGTTTTCCTATTCACATGCAAACTGAAAAAAACAATCGCACTGATACACTGTTCTGTCAGAGTACATAGCAATGACACTACTTTAAATTGGCTAACTGGATTTCAGCTAATTAGGTGAAGAAACCTCACCTTGGTTTAAAGTTGGAATGTCAGATAATTAAATGACAGCCTTTAGAAAGAAATTTGATAAATGGTCAATTTTACGATGGCAGGTTAGTAAACGTTACCAGTTGATTAGTCAAACTCACGGATCAGCTTTCTAGCGTTAGCTCATTTTAAACACGTCCTGTAACGAGACCACAACACTGGGCTAGCAACTGCAAACAAACTGGTAACCTAAGCTACAAATCTGGTAGCACTGCCCGGCTAACACTCTTAGCAAATCTAAAGATTATATTCAAGATATCGCTACGCGAAATTTCGCAAAACCTACTAACACAACTTTACACCAGCCACACAGAAACGTAATTTAACACTAACCAGTGACAAACGTTAGCTTACGCAAAACTCCCACTGCGATGAAGTGAATCGTCGATGGCCAAATTCCTGCCGAACCAGCAGCGGTTCGATTTTGTTGCGCGTCTCCTCGTGAATTTACGGAACGGGTGCTGGAAGTGGCCAAAAATGATCACGTGAAGTCTGGCGTTTAACTTTGTAAGACCCAACCCATCAAAAAATAAATAAAAATAGCAAGAAAATTCTGATTTTTTTTTTTTGGAACTAAGATGTCTATTAACCCTCATAACAAAATCCACGGGTTTTTTTCTTTTTTGCTACATCATGTTGTGTATGACATATTTAGTGTATCGCATTTGATACATCGGGTGTTTTTGGCACTTTTTTGTAAACAATGTTATTTTAGACAAAAAAATAATTTTGTCCATAACATTTTGAAATTATGGCAAGTATTGATCATGTTGATGAGATCTCAGGTCTCAGAAACTGATACTCATGTATCAAATATAATACAAAGGGCATTATAGGGTTAACAGCAGCTGGTATCCTGTATGTTACATTACTGCCCATTTCTAATTCCTTAGGCAGAAATTGTCATTTCATTCTTTGAAAAAATTCAAAATCTTGTGTGCTCTGAGAGATGTCCTCTTAGCTGAATATAGCTATCAATGTCCAGAGATGCACTCTAGAAAAAAAAAATATTTTTTTTTGGTCCAAAAGTTTGCCATAGTGAGGTTGGATTGCAAAGCAAAGACAATTTAGTTGACTTTTTGTAAAAGAAAATATTCACTTTCAGTCTAAACACCTGGACAAACTACTTTTAGACATTTGCATCAATGCATCTCTATAGGAAGGAGTTACATCCAAATGACTGAACTTCAGTCAGACAGCTAATGTTTGAAATTGGTGTTTTATTACAGAAGCATAATAGTCTTTAGGCTTCAAGCTCAGCACTTATTTCTCAAATAAAATGCACATAGAAATTGGGGTGTGACAATTAAGACTAACACCTAGTGTTTTTTTGTGTAAGGATTTTCCTCAGCTGTGTCTTTGTGTTTAGCATGTGTGCCATGACACTGTCTGCTCCAGCCCACCTACCACAGATCACTCACAGGACTACCCGGTCTCTGCAAGTTTCACAAAAGATCAAAACTTAAATCTAGAATGGAATCTCCCATTTTTGAGCAAGTAATCAAAGAAGTGATGAGAAATCCCCACCCCCTCAAAAAATTCAACAATCATTCAAATTTTAAAAAAAAGAAAGAAAAAAAAAAGAAAATGCAAAAAATAAGGTGAGAGTTTAGCTATGGATGATTTTTAAGTTGCTCTTGGAGCTTGCTCCAGCAAAGCCCTCATGTCCAGTAGTGCATCCTTCATATTTTGGATCAGATGACGTGTGTTTAGCCTCTTGTGGGTGTTGAAAGTTGCCATCTCAATGATGAAGTGACTGTTATGTACACTGTAGCACAAACTGTATCCAGAATTTTCATCAACCTGATGGACTCCCACAGAGCCGGTATTGGATGTCACCTTGTGAAGAGAAATTTAAGTGAGAACGTTGCTTTACAGACCTTTAGATAACATTGTGAGTCCCACCACAAAATATGTGAAATGAAATGTTAGAGATGCAACTAAAATGCACTACTACTTTAATTCAGTCATGTTAAAAGTGTCAGATGTTTAAGAGCTGCAATGACTTAAACATTTCTTCCAATTTAAATCTTTGTGTGAATGTGAAGAAATCTAGTCTTAAATAAAAAGGTTCATTTTTAATACAACATCAAGAATCGGGCAGAAAAATGATCGCTCTCATGGACATGAGAATACTTGCACCCTGCAGCCATCCACAGTTGTTTGTGGGTCTTTCTGCTGTATGAAGTCACTGTTGGGTTTTATGGATGTCTTCCACTCCAAACTGACTTCTATATATTATGTTCAATATCAGAGTTTAAAAGAAATGTAAACTATACAATTTTACAAAGGGTCTTCTTTAATGATGATTTCTTCCACTTTAGTATACTTCCACTGGTTGAGTATTTTTTTATGAAATTTGAAGGAACATTTAAATAAATGTCCAATTTTGTTAATAACTAAAATATCTGTAGACACATACAACTGATGATTTTTTATAATTTTTACATTTTTTGGACATGACATAATGACCTGCAAGGACTTCTGCTGGGTAGCTATTTAATCACATGCATGTGTTAGTGAGAAATATCAGTTTTACCTATAAGCCCTTCACCAACATAAACAAAGCAACATTAATGTGTTTTTACCTGACTTGCGGCGAATTGGTAGTTAAGGATTTTTTTGTATGAGATGTCTCTGAAGATGTCAGGCATGGGGAGTTTATTCTCAACAGCTTGCAATCTGAGAGCAATGATATGGGCTACAATATCATGTCCTCCAATTACCTGTAAGAAAAGAAAAATACTACATATTTAACCAACAACTCTTTGGGATACTATTACATGTCTGTCACACTCATATCTTTAATTAAAGATTAAAGACACAGGACCAAGTTATGCATTGCAACCCCTTACCCAATTTAAATTAGGAACTTGGCCTAGTTCTCTATTATGTGTAGATGAGTGTGGTTTATACATAGAGTATACTTAAATGGTTTATAGGTCAATGTTAAGGGATGTTAAAAAAAAAAAAGAGGAAAAAAAAAAGGGGGGGGGGGGGTCAGGTACAAGGACAAGAATGAAAATAAGTGGTGGCTCCATCACCAACTACAGGCACTGCATGAACTTGTACACAGAAACACTTTCTGTTGCTTAGTAGTTAAATAGCCCACTATTGTTCTGACCTTGTCAGTAGCACTGAAGTACACACTTTGTAGTTTTATTAATGCAGTCACACTGTGTATTCATTTACAATTTTTTGAAGTGATGTGAATATTCAACATTATCTAACAATCAAACAAAAACGCTTCCTCGATCATGCCAGCTTTATATTCATTCTCGTTAGATGAATATTTGCAGCAATCTCATTGAATTCAAATCTGAAAATCTACAAAATTACAATATGATTAAATAAGTTGATTAAATAGGTTTGAAAGGCTGAGAAGCTGCAGTCAATCCTTACATCAACAAGGGCAATGCAAAGCATTGACAGGGGTGTGTAAAACACACTGCCTCTGGACTCTAGAGTACAAAGTGATTAATCACCCTTTTGAGTTCGCCAAGCCAGTGGTTCATGGTTGCCAGAAGAACGGCACTTGTGTGACTGCACTGTCCAAGTGTACAATTTGGTGGCGAGGGGTTGTTTTTCAGGAGTTGGACTTCCAGATAATAAATGTGCTTCTAAAAGAACGGTCAGAAATTCCCATAAACACACTCTTAAACCTTGTGGAAAGCTTTTGCAGCAGAGTTGAAGATGTTAAAGCTGCAAAAGGCTGGCAACATTATGTTAATAGATTAAGAATGGGATGTCACTCAAATTCAATGCGTGTGAAGGCAGGTGAGTAATATAGTATAGTTGCATCTACTCCATTTTCTAAGATTGATGGTAAGACCTGTCTAGTTTTCCCACCAAAGCAGTGGTGCACATCAGTACATTGGTATACCATGCTCCCACTATTCAACTGTGTAGGTACACAGGTCTTCTTTGCTTCTCTAGAGTTCTTTTTCGTTGTCAGATATTTTCACTGTCACACCTTTGAAGACTGATGGAATAGGTTATTATTATACTTTAACAAATTTTTATTTGATAGAGCAACATGCAAGAGTGAAATTTTTAACTAATTCAGAGTATATGGAGAGAACAGTTGCTGCCAGAAGATATAAACTCCACAAAACTGAAGAACTAAATGTTGTAAATGTTACTCACCGCCTTAATATTCTCTTTGTGTGTTTTTATGGCTTTTTCCAACAGATCAATCTTCTCCGTGTTCTGTGTAAAACAGAAAGATGAAGTCTGGTGAACTGCTGTACTCTGACCAGAACACAAACTGTGTCAAATACCGAGCTGAGAATGACAACATTGTTTTAACTGTACATCTGTAAGTATGAAATAAAGGTTTATATTATGGAGAAAAAAAACCAACCAAAAAGCACGAGTATCAACAGTACTCCACTTTAGTGCTGTACACACTCAAAGGTACAAACAACAACTGTCCCTTTGCAGATATTTATGAACCTGATTGTAAGAGTTGGATTTAATGTTACCCATCTTGCCAGACCTGCTTTTGAGGGTCATCAAAGGCCTTGACAAAGGCAGCTGAGACACTTGTCGTTGAAAGCAGTAGGGACACACGTCCACGCCTGAACATTCGCTGGCTGACAGCTTCATATGATGCACAGACCTGCTTATTCATCCTGTCAAGAGAAGGGAGAGAAAGATTTTCCATAAACTGCGTTGCAACAAAGTTCTAAAACTTACTGACTCATGAGAGAAATACTGGCTCTGCGATGTAGTAATTCCTCCTTCCTTTGGGCTAATGTAAGCATACTGGCTGAGATCACAGCAGTTTTTCCTCACTATAAATGCCAGAATTTTAAATACCATATGAAATACATTGTGGGGCATCCCAATCTCTCCAAAGTGCTTATAAACTATGAACAAGCTAGACATCTCATGTCAGGGAGTGTTATTTCACATATCTCCATGTGTGAAACATTCTAGTAAAGCTGCTTGTCTGTCTGTCAGATCTGACAACATTCTGCATACACATCTCATTCTCCATGAGGTTTCAGGATTTCACCTGTAGTAGGCCAGCTGTATGGCCATTTGGATGAAAGCATCAGGGCTCATGTTGTGGGCCTTCAGATAATTTTTCCCAAAGTGGTCAAAAACCAGAACACTCAGATCAAAGTTTTGGATGTTTCTGTAGTTGGAGGAATGGAACAAACATTATACAGATGCAATAACAGACTGTGTCAAACACAAGTAACCATTGAATACACACAAATGCCATTTTGGTGCACGAGGCGAGATTATGGTTAGGCACTTTGTTGATACTTGACTTGTGGTAACAAACTGTAATAAAGGTCAGGGATATATTACACACTATTAATTCTAATTACAGAAAACCTGAACATATTCATATCTATTAATTGGGTGCTTTACATACATTGAGATTTTTATGCAGCAAGACCAAAAGCCACTTTTTTTGTAGCTCACTTGAGTTTTATGAAGGACAGGTTTACACCAACACAATAAAAATACCACAATGTATTCAATTTTGAACACATTTGTTGCTTTGTGTTGTGAAATTTATTTTAAAACTCACACAAGATGTGTTGTGTGTAACATCCCATTTTGTTTTTCAACATCATTTCTAAGTGCAATATAACCTTTAACCATATTCTTTTCATACATATAACCAAATGTTTTATTTGTTCTAATAGCCATGCCTTAGCCCTAGCTTTGTTAGTGGATGACAGTCTTTTCGTGCCAGATGTGCAGATGTTTGTTCAACATGAGCCATATTGAACAATTTAAAAGTGATATGTACTCACCTGTCCATGCTCCTTTTAGCCTGCTCAATGATCTCTTTGATATCAGGGGTGACATGGAAGTGTAGTTTCTGGGGCATAGGTAAAGGCAGAATGGAAGCTTGCCTCATCTCTGGCTTCTTCCTGTTTCAAAAATGAGGGCAAATACATTTGGTGGAACAATATCACATGAAGTAACAAACCAAAGACACCATACAGTATGCCAAACAAACAGAGCATGTGCCCTCCTTTAATCCTTAAGTCATGAAGGAGGTGATGTTTGCACAGCCAAGTGATCATAGCCCAGGCGTGAACAATTAAATTCATTCATACCTTCCACACATAAATACATACATATACCCAAATTGTGTGATTCACGAAAACCATACATCTGCGTTAATGCCACGTAATGATTTTAAAATTTAACATCTGAATTTTCAGTAATGTCATAACAAAAGAAAAAGCCTAAATCTACATAACCGAAAAACAATTTGGTTCCACTTACATGGATGCGACAAGATAGTCAGTTAAGGCCATACTAACTGTACCATCAGCAACAATATGAATCAGATTTAAACCCCATGACCCATCTTCTGCAACAATTATCTGAAAGACAGAAACAGTATTAGGATTTAATTGCAATTGTGTTGTCTCCATGTTTGCAATTTTTATGATCCTACCTGTCACTAAATGGTTGTGGATTAGAAACTAACATACCCCACGAATATGCTGCTTTACACACATTTGTGCAGTGAAACAAATCTTTTTTTTGGGAGGGAATAGCACATACTCAGAGACCTGGCAGATAATTCTGGTGTTGGCCAGAGGGGCCGATGGTGCGATATGGCAGCCACGCTTCTGTCAGTCTGCCCCAGGGCAGCTGTGGCTACAACTGTAGCTGCCTCCACCAGTGTGTGAATGTGAGAGTGAATGAATAG
>NW_005187680.1:404599-414668 GCF_000239375.1 Pundamilia nyererei | reverse complement strand
ATTATTATTATTATTATTATTATTATAATTCAGGAATTTGAAGAAGAAAAAAAAAAGAAAAAACTACTTTCTTACTTAGAAACCAGGAATGTCTGCTGGACATACCTCGGGTATAGAGGAATACAACAGAGGAGAAAAAACAAACAAACATTTTAGTCAACTAAAACAGATTAAAGAGGTACACCATGATATCTACATGAGTCAAGTCGCTGTACTGTAACATTTTTGAACTTTTTAATTACAAAAATGTAACTTAAACTTCCATTGCAAGACACGGGTCTTCTGGGTTTTTTTTTTTGTTTTTTTTAAAGGCAGAAAGATAGCAAAATAAGTGAATAGAGTAAAAGGCCACGAAATAAAATGAACACTGAATTTTTCTCTTTAGCTACATTGTATAAAGGGTTTTCCTTAACCACATCATTACTCGAGAAGGTCAAGTATACAATCAAGAGATCCCTTCATGTATGTAAATACAGAAGGTTATTCTTAAGTTTTTCAGTTTAACCAGTGATTTGCACCTTATTGTATAAACTAGAATAACTGGAAGAAAACAGCATGGAGAAGGAAAGGAACAGCTCATCATCGTCTGAAACATTTCACATCAGTCCTCAAACATAGTGGAGCTAATGCTGTTGCACAGTTATGTATGCATGGGTCACTAGTGTTTATTGACTGATAGAAGTAGCAGGAAGACAAAAAAAGCAATTACAAGCATAGATTTCAACTCATTTCTACACAATTTTAATAAGAAATTGTATAAGAAAATACCCACCCACCTACAAAGACAACATTTTGGATGGCTTCATTAAGTATACTAAAGTAAATTCATTCATTTTCTTCTAAATATCCAATTCAGGGTTGCAGGGGGGCTGAAGCCTATCGCATCAGCCACAGAGTGAGAACAATTCACACTCATACCTAAGGCAGACGGCTACGTGCACACGTACACGCATCGTTTTCGTTCCGTTTTGGTCTCCCGTCCACGGCGCTTTCCCCAAAGAAAAACGCAGCGTTTTGAAAACCCTCTCGAAAACGCATACATTTCAAAACGGAGCTGTCCCGCGTGGACACTCAAAAAACGCAGACTTTCTAAAATGATGACGCATTTTAGTCATGTGATGCAGGCATGTGACCAATTTTAAAAAAAGATAGCGGAGGGCATTATACAGCAGTTGTTTTGTTTGCTCTCAATTTTGACAGCCCTATTAAAGATTTGTATCAGTTTGTACATGCTGCAGATAGCTTTTCTTCAAATTATTTAATTCTCACTCGCTTTGGCAACTTTGTACTGTTGTGTTACTGGCAGCAACAACTCCGCCTCATTGTTAGTCTATTTAAAAAGCTTGGTGCTTTCCCTCGACCTTTTGCCGCGATGTTTCAACGAGCTGATAATGGATTGGAAAACCAGTAACTGCTTACTGTGAGGCAACAGTGAACCACTGAACCTCCATGTTGCCCATTAAATAAGTTAATGAATATCAGGTGACTGAGGGGAGCCAGTTGGGAATTTCGCCCCCCCCCACACACACAAAAAATACCACATAACCATCCATTTCTTCAGGCAGGTTGTTTCTCACCTGCAGTGACTTGTCAAACCAGCGGTTGGCACTATTCCACTGGCTGCCTCCTCCATGTGTTATTAGGTGGAAATCACATGTGCCGTACTTGTCAGACTCTCGAGGTATGGCTCTATCCAAACACAATGTGAAGATGCTCCTTTCAATGGCTGACAGTGATTCTTTGTTTGTTTGATCTACAAAAAACAAAACCAACCAAACCCAATGATTTTTAACAGTTTAACAGATCTTGCTATGACAGAGTGTCTCCGTCACAGACCGCATGAAGCAGTCACAGGTACACATGCAAATACACAAAGGCAAGTAACACTATACAATTTCACCCCTCACTTATGTGCAAAAAAAAAAAAAATTTAAAAAAGTTAACATTGCCCCAGAAAGTTAATTCTGTTCACCTGAAGGTACAGTTTTCAGCAGGAGAAACATTTCGTCATCCAAGTGACTTCTCATCTGACTGCAGGTTTCCCTAACCTTACCTGGATAATTAGGCATGCATCAAGTCAGTTAACATCGCCATCATTCCTTTTCTCGTCTCTTTTTTACTAGCGTGACCAGGGGTGTAGGAATTGGTTGATCTATTTATCCATACATTCATAAAACACACTCACCAACTAGAGAAGTGCTCAGCATGCTCTTCCCCACCCAACCTCAACGTTTGTAATGCAAAAATAGGGGCACCTTCTTATTAAATAGTATGTTCATATGCACGTCCAAGGTCACACATATTTTAAAATGCACCAAAGTTTCCTCTTTGGTGCATTGTTTTAACCTTAATGAGACATTTTGGTTTAACAATAAAATACCTTTGAATAAACAAAATTACTGGTCGAAAGATTTTGTTGAAGTAATTGTTACAATTTGTGAAATATTCATTAATTAAACAGTAAACATGGCATCTGGTGAGAATTTGTTATATATTCTTTTAATGAAAATGCTGAGTGGAAATGATGAGCATTTTAAAAGATTGTACCTCTTGTATTTTTTTCCTCCTCCCATGCTAATCCAATAATGGCTGATACTGATGGTGTAGGAGGTCCTCTACCAGCATAACTAAAGCATGGTTCAGGGTCAAGTTTTA
The DNA here is from genome assembly GCF_000239375.1 of Pundamilia nyererei. Lineage (NCBI taxonomy): Eukaryota > Metazoa > Chordata > Actinopteri > Cichliformes > Cichlidae > Pundamilia > Pundamilia nyererei. The sequence goes on along the minus strand of NW_005187680.1, from coordinate 412,013 downwards.
TAAAAATGGAATCTCTGACATCTAATCTTAAAACTGGAGTGGATCTTTCTCCTGAATAGGAGCTGGTTCTACAGCAAATAAGCCTGTAGTTGAAAACATGGTAGTATGATATTTAAGCTGTGATGGGGCTGATCATTCTGGACTTTGTGGAAAATGATTCTAAGCAAGTTCTTAATTTATAGAGAAGAATATCACACTGCTCAGCCTTCCTGGAAAAGTGTACTCCAGAGTGTTGGAAAGAGGCTAAGACTGATTCACTGAACTAGAGACACAGGAGGAGCAATTTAGATTTGAGTTGAGTTCAAATATCTAAAGATTCTGTTCTCAAGTGTTGTCAAGATGGAGTGAAACAGATCACTAGATTAGTAGCGAATTATGACAAAGAGTTGACAGTGAAAGCAAAGAATTCAGTCTACACTTGATTTTCTAGCCCTCACCCAGTGTCATGAACTCTGTTTACCAAAACAAAGATATTTTGGGAACAAGTGGGAGAAAAAGGTTTCCTTTCAATTGCTGGGCTAGGTTTGCCAGAGGTTACTTCCTGTTAAATAGTAGGTCTTCCTTCCCATTGTCAGCAAGCACTTGCTAAGGGAGGATTCTCTGATGTTTTCTCCACTATCATAGGGTACTTACAATGAAAAAGTGCCTTTTTTTAAACTTTGTTTATTGAGTGTTATTTCAGTGTTGTCCTTTTAGGATAGGACCCTGGGGTGTGCAGTATTGATGGTTGCCCAAGTCTAGAAGTTTGACTTGTAATCTTTTTTTCCCTCTTTTCTATTTTTTTTTAATTTACTAAGGAAAATCCTCTTGCTTCATTTTACAAATTCAGTTGTTGCTAACAAGCTAGCTTTGGCTCTTCCATTCACATGTTTTATTTACCGGCTAGCCAGGCTGATAATAGTCTTTTGTAACTTTGTAATTGTAACCTGTAAATTGTGTTGTTGTAATAATTAGCTGAGATCCACTGCAAACTAGCTGGGTCACCCATTAGAACCTGCAGCACCATGATGTGCACTTAGCCAAGCTCACCAAGGTTGCAGAGAATAACGATGATGTGCTAGGATGAAATAGATGCCAAAAATGTTTTTCTGTGTTATTTTCTGGTTCATCACATCATAGAGAATGCAGATTACCCTTCTTTGCCAAGATCAGTTACTGTTGACCACTTTATGTCACACACTTTTTTCATTAGTTTAATCTGAGTTAAAGCTAAGCTTGGCCTTACCTTTCATACTGAGATATGCTTTGCTCCAAGAGTCACGATCCAGGGTGGTGAGGATACCGACAGGCTCCGTGTTAGTCTCTGATGTGGAGGTGCAAATGCTCTCCATCTGAACACAAAGCTGATCAACTGTCAGCGGAGTCCCATCATTGTGGTAGACCTCCACCACAAAGAACTGATTCAAAGGGAGGACACAGATTTATAGCATTACTGAGCACATGCTTCCCATCCAACTCAGCACTACATGCCTTACATTTGGGTAGTGGGACTAGGTGAACAGCCCACTCCTTTGGCCAACAGCAAAGAGTTTTTCAGCTACTCTTTCAAACATTTCAGGTAGTGTTCAAGTGTCTGAAGAGAGGAGAATTGAGTTGGGTTCCACTTGGTTTGCTTGGATTGTCATCTCTGGCAAACTCTCTCTTCCTATCTGGGGTTCAACTTTTGACCAGGGGGACTGTATTCAATAAGGGTCGCCAGACTAGGCCCCAGATGCTAACCAATCTGCTTTGGTTATGAGTGAGAGGGAAAGATAACTGAAACCATACTGGCTGGATTAGTAAGGCCCACATCAGGTGCTAGGGAACTGTTGGAATACTACTATGGAAGTAACCTCAGCGGAAGAGGGTACATGAGATGGACATCAACAGTTGATGCCACCGACATCAACTGTGTGCAAGGAGAAGAACCATTGTAGAAGAATAGGCCCCTGCACGGTATGCACCACTGGCAGATAGAGGAAGTGGCTGACATCAAGAAATCCTACCAGTGGCTGGGAAAAAACTGGACTGAAGGATGGCACAGAGGCACCTCTAATGGCAGTACAGGAACAAGCTCTAAGCACAAGATCCATAGAGGCTGGGTCTACCACACCAGGTAAAAACCCCAGGTGCAGGCTGTGCAAAGATGCCCCTGAGACAATCCAGCACATAACAGCAGGGTGTATTATTGAGATTGACCAAGCTAAGATCCTGTAGGACTTGCAGATACAGACAGACAAACTGGTGATAGCTTATCAACCGGACATGGTAGTGGAGGACAAGAAGAGGAAGGAAAATAACCTTTGAGCAAGGGAGAATAAAGACCATGCAAAGATAGGGTATGTGTGAGAAATGGAATCCATTTGACTGTTTTTTGTAGGTCACGAGTAGTGTTTATAGAGCAAATATTAAGCTAACATTATATAGTACAGTGTGTTTTCGCAAGTCAATAGCCAGGGGTAACAAACCTGTGAAGATGTTACTCGCTACACTACAATATTCAAGCAAATAATTAAATGTCTTTTTAAAAAGGTGTGCTCATTTCACCCATTTCCTTATACACAGTAAACTATTCACTCATCCGTGTGAATTTGAGTGATATCCCATTCTTAACCCATAGACTTTAATATGTTGGCCCACTCTCATTAGGGATAAGAATAGAGAATCCCAGTAGTTCAGTTTGTTGGAATTGTTAGCTCGCTTGCCATAGAGTCCAATCAGCCGATTTCATTTTGTCTCAGAGGAGGAGGAAAATAGTGGCAGTCTACAGCGTGGATATAAACATTACTTTTATTTCTATTCCACAAAAGCACAATGGCAAAGTGTATACTGCATCCAGGACAGAAACAACCGCATTATGCTTTTAACACAGCTTTGGCTCTTTGCAAGCATCTCCACAAAGCCTCTGGTAATATGTTGTGCAAAAAAAAAAAAAAAAAAAAAAATCTTACCTGAGAGTTATATACCACTGTGATGTGTTTGGGTGGATTGCCGATCTTGGCATGGAACACCACCGAGTCCCTCTCCAGACCTGGGATGCGGCAGGTTGACAGCAACTGGGAATATTGCTCCATACAAAGAGGTTTCCCTCCCAGATTCTCAGCTGGTAATGTTTCACTGTGAAAGACACAGCCTCCATCAGTAAACCGAGGTGGGCTGAAAAATAGAGGCAATACACAAGTACCAAAAACTACTAAACTGATCTCTTAACCACTTTTCTTGTTTTGGTGTCTTTTGGAACATTTTGATGGAATTAGAACTTACGTTATTACAGGCATTTTTACAAAACAGACTCAGTTTCAGAGGCTCCCTAATTAATTTTACCGACTAATAGTTTCATGCTCAGGTGAGATCAGTTTCCTCATTATTTATTCTCAAAAGGTCCTGTGAGCATATGACGTGTTAACTGCACTATGGCATCTTAGATCTCTGGAGATTAATTAATTAAACATTAATTTGATTCTGGTACTCACTTTTCAATGGTTGTCTTAAATTCCAAAAGAGCTACTATTAGTTTGGCTGCACACCTAAGCAGCAAACCCCCCCAAAAAACAAAACATGTTAGTCGTTTTAAAAAGCTATAAACACATATACAAGGTATCATTTTTGTGTTAGAGTGTGTGTTGGTTTACCTAATTTGTCCCTGTTTATCCCTGAAGTCCAGTCGAGGACACACAATCGGGACATTTGCGTTAATCACCACAGGGCTCCGGTTCCCAAAGTATTCCAACTTCCCCCACAGGTCTGTCGTCTACACACAGTAGCAGGCTGTTAATTAATCCTGCAGAAAGCAGCTGATAAAAATTAGTGTCATCACTTGAGTTTCTAAGATGTTGCAAAATTTCATTTAAGTGTTCCTACTCTATCTGCAGTTCTTGACAAATTTACACCATTTTCTGTAATTGGAGTATTTTCATCAATTACTATAACTACAGCTGTACATTCTGCCATTGCCTTTAATGATAAGGCTCAGGGCAAATAGACAAATTATACATCAAATCACATTTTTTAAATTAATGGAGTGCAGTACCACAGCTCACTTAAGACAGTCAAAGAATTATATTTTATAAAAACACTTATAAACCAAAAATATTATGATTAATGTATATTACTTCTAGACTAAATATTACTTTTGCTGCTGCTTGTGAATAGCATTCACTCAATTTCACTTTGTTAGTGATAAACTAGTTTCCAAATCAGGCTGTGGGACAGTGTCAGACTTGAACACACAGAGTAAACTTTAACCCGATGCATATAAACATTTAAGTTTCAAAACTCTGATGGGAGCTGTCAGATTAGAAACTGATGGCAGCACTTGAAGCACAGTGAGCAGTAAGACAGATTTATATAACTTTCACTTAATGAATTATTTCCCCACTTGCAATGATCAAAATACAAGTTCTCTTTTGGATTTACGTCATCACATTTGCAGCAACAGTGTTTCATTTTAGTGTTTAATGCAACATTGTTAATCAATAAGACCAATAAAGATTCATTTCAACTTTTCAATCACAGTGGTTTTCAGTTACCAAATGTTCTGAAACAGAGCTGCTTTGTTTGACACAATACATTTAATTATCAGTACTCTTCATTGCTGCCTGCAGTTTTTAGGTTTTGTGAAGCCATATAAAGAAAGACTGGGTATGTTGAAATTTCTTCATAGTATAGTCCTCTGGAATAGCATTTCTATAGTACTTTTCTATTTTTACTAATGAATAAGGCCTGATGTTTTTTGTTCTAACTGATCCTACCTGAGACCTTTTTAATTCCATCTTCTTCCTTCCCTATAACATGATCATTCATTTTCAGTCAGTTCCCTATGTCTGGTCACTGCAACTTGAACCTCTTTAGTGGCAGTAAATGAGCTCACCCAGTTGTCAGTGTTGCATGCTTTCCTCTCCAGGCTTCTCTGCAGTTCCTCTCCAACCCCTCCTCTTTTCATAAAGGCCTCAACCAGCTGTTTCGCTCGCTTCCACTCATCCTCTTCTATTATGGGCTCCAGGGCACTGAGGTAGCCCTCACATGTTTTCCGCAGAGGGGGGACAGGTACCCTGGGAAGTCCCTTCTGCTGGTTCAAGTATCTGTCACTAATAAGAATCACTCGTACAGGCTTCACTAACTGATAAGATCTGACCTGGTCTGGAGGATTCATCTTCCCCAACTTCACCTGGGAGACAGAAAGACAAAAATACACGAATATAGAATAAAAGAAGATCAGATAATAAATCCTGAGACTTTTACTAGCATTCATTTGGTTAAAACATGAAAAATTGCTTCTGTTAATTATTACGTTAACAAAAACATAAAACCTCACACATATTTATGAATACAAGGTAATGGGCTTTTGTTATGACTTCAGTAAGATAAATCCTAAACAACTACACTGAATTGCTTACCATAATTCTGCTGAAGATTCTCAACATTGTATTTTCAGGAAACTCGCACAGAATGAGGCTGGAGTGTATTCACCTGTTCAACCGGCAGTTACAGTGCTGAAAAAAAAAAAAATGCCAATAGACAAATAAACTATCCTGAATCATTTGTTTGGCTTACACAGACATCCCCATTAAGGTGATAACTGCTGATGTAAAAACAAGCAGAAAACACTCCAGGGTTGCCAGTTTGTTACTCCACAAAATTAATAGCTTTCAAGCACACCTGCTCTACATCAGACACTGGCTGTGTCCCAATTCAGGGTCTGCACGCTTGAAGTACGCATTTCAAGTGCGGTTACGTCACCGCCACGCCACGACGGCTGTCCAAATTCGAAGTGTACTTCAAATGCGTCGATTTCCCCAAATATCAAGCGTGGTCTGGTGCACGCTTCGTGGTCCCATATATCCCACAATTCATAGCGCGGCGGTGGGTGTGGATAATTTTGCCGCAAAATGCGGCAGACGGGAGCGGCCGAAGAGGGGTTTTTTTTTTCTTCCAAACTTTATTGAACTTATAAAGCGAACAGTCAGTCATTCCAGTTCAGTTTGTACAGTAGACATACAAGGCAAATAAGAGTAACAATATACAGTACAATGAAAAAAGGATAAAAAAGAAAAAAGAAAGGGGGGGGGGCGATGTGACAGACTTCATAACAACTTTGTACTTGAAAGTTGTGACAGCTCATTCGTTAAACATCTCTGAATGAATTTCAATCAATGATAAACCTTTTTTTTTTTTGGAAGTTAATTTAAGAGAGTTTAAGTAATATTCAATTTCAATCAAAAACAAATTAAATGATGGGGTTGAGTTTTGAAATTTACATTTATGTATATGGAATTTCCCTAATAAGATGGAGCGGCCGAAGAGTGAACTGTCAAAAGTACTGAATATGACGTCACTTATTTATGTGCGACTGTTTAATAATCACACACACACACACACACACACACACACACGCGCGCGCAACTTACGCAAAGCAAAGGGGGGGAGGGGGGGGGAAGAGACTCCTACAAGAACATTTCAAATCATTAGCAAAGCACTTTTATTAAATTAGTCATGAATCAATAAAAACACAGCACATATCTGCCAAACATTTACAAGCAAGAGAATTTTTACTGCTAAACAAAGTTAAAAGAACATAACCATTCTGTAAACATGCACATTAAATATTGTGATGAGTAACCCTTTCAGTAGTAGGTCCTTGTGCAAATCAGTTTACTATTCCACTACAGGAATCCTAGGGGTCTCAAACAAGCATCATAACAATCAAATGTGTATCTTGTCCTATGAGGATGAGGCAAATAAAAACATTTTGCGGCTGCCTTCAATGAACTCTCATGGACCAACCGTGCAGATAATGCAGCTGGTGGAGAAAAAAGCTTGAGCTTTGGATGTTACCCACCTGAACACAAAAGAAATGTTTCAGTAAGAAGTTGAGCAAATAGATTGAGTGTTTACTGCTCAGACTTTATAGTAATGATGCTTCTTTTACAAATATCAGCAGTGGCTAAAGCATCATAAAATAATAAGGTAAGTCATATTAGGCACTACTTTTTACAACCCAACTGCCCAATCACTTATGTTGATTTCTAACAAGAATGTATCATTTTGTTAAAGAAGTGCAACCAAAATGGTTTGACTGACTGACATACATTTACCACTAAGAATAAATTCATATTCATGAGATGTTTAGACATTCTGAAAAATAAAGTGCTGTCCATTTTTATATTTAGTTATTCATATAGTTTATGTCAACAGTATTTAGTTGATGTACCAACCTATTGGTTTTTGTGTGGTATTCTAGGACATTTGTGAGGCACTGTGCCCCTAGTCCCCTGCCTGCCAGCACAAAAATGACGTCACCGACAGGCACACATTTCACCGAGAGACTTCTCCATGGCATCCTTGAGGCAGCATGCCACTTGTTAGTGGTAATATCATAGTATTCTACTGAGTCAAGGCCACCTGGAAAACAGGGAATCCCCCCCCCCAAAAAAAA
>NW_005187680.1:384023-404578 GCF_000239375.1 Pundamilia nyererei | reverse complement strand
ACTAGCTATGGCCATCGTGATAAACTACAGTAGTACTTTGATTCCTTAACACCATTTTCTTTACCAGTTGACCCTTCGCCTCCAACAGCATAGATCTTGTTGTCGATAACCACTAGCCCATGGTTCTTCCTGGCAACCCTCATTTCATGCAATTTTCTCCACCTGGAAGGTTGTAGCAGAAAATAAATATAGTGTAGAGGAGAAAAAAAAATCTAATGCGTATTCTTGAGAGTTTTATGACCCTCTGAATAAGCTTTTAAGGGAATTTATTCAGCAAGATTTTCAAATGTTTGATAATGACAACCTTGGTGCCGAAAACCGATGTCCAAAGCAAAGTGTCAAAAACCCTGAAGTTCCCGGAATTGTCATTGAAATCTGGTTCAAAATTAATCTCCAAATTCCATTGTTAAAATGTGCAGCTTCAAAGCAAAAATAGACTGGTTTACACCCACGTACAAAAACTATTCTATAATCAGTTTCTCTGCTTTGACATGAAGCCTTGAAAACCACCAACGGTTACTTATGCTATGCCCCAATTAAGGGGCTGCATGCTTCGGAGGCCGCATTTGAAGGCCGTTTATGTCACAGCCAGGCAATGAAGGCTGCTCCAAATGAGTCCTTCATTTCCCTGGACTTCGTGGCCCAACCTATCCCAGAATTCATAGCACCTCCCAGCCAATTCCAGTTTCCAATAATGGCGGAAGCTAACTAGTTGTAATATTACTCTTTTCAATACTTTATTATAAAAATATTATTAATAATATAAAAATACTTTTCAAACACTGCAATGGCGGAGGAGCCTGGCTAAAGAGTTTGAAATATTACAGTTCTCTTCCATAGTGTTCATTTTGTCGTTTCCCTTGCTCACCCCAAAAAGTCACAGCTGATAGCTGCCCCATCCTGAGCCTGGTTCAACCAGAGGGTTCTATCTGGTTAACAGGAGTTTTTCCCTTGCCACCAACACCAACTCTCTCCACTATGGTAGGATCTTTACTATATAAAGCACCTTGAAGTGACTGTTGTGATTTGGTGTTATATAAAATAAAACTTTAACTTGACAGAGTTTGTACCAACCAATCATCCTGCTCCTAGTATTTTATTAGCATTACTTAGGACTAATGAGAAGGTATTGGCCATGTAGCCATACAATCTATGGATGAGCTTATTAACAATCTTGATAATGTATCAATTATATAATTTTATTATATAAATAGAATTAAACTAAAAGTTCAGAAAACTTTACTTCTGCCTTCGAATTTGGTCGAGATCTTTAGAAGATGCATTATGGTATTATTTTGAAATCCCATGTTTTCACAAGTTTTGGTGTCCTTGTTGACCACCTGCCGGGGTGGCTATAAGATCCACTGTGCACTGGGAGAAACCTGGAAACCATGTATTTTTACACTGGCGTCCACTGTGGCCAGTACAACAACAGTAACTTTTGTGCTTACTTATGCAAGATTAAGGCTACGTTCACACTGCAGGCAAAAGCTGTGAACTGTGTCATAACTTTCAAAGAGGTCCACAGCTGACCCACCTGCAAAAACAATACATAATATCAGACTAAAACTGCTGGGAAGACAACGTTGGAGAAACGTTAACATTTTATTTGTACTGTATAACCTGCAGATTCTGACAGAAATCTGCAACTATCCTTTGAAGCACCGCTCCTCTAAAATAGCAATAAGGATCATTATTAGGTTATTTACATTATTATGTAAATAACAAAATAACTTAAAGCAAAAATTGGGAAACATGAAGTCCGAAGTCTTTATATTAAGGGCCATCAGTCAAACAATATTGTTTGCTCTGGGTCTAAACAGAGTGCGTTGTGTGTGACGTCTTCTTTTGCGCATGCGGCCGCTTTGAGCGTTCACACTAGAGCGCATTTGCTGTCGCATTTTATTTGTAGTGTGAACGAGCAGACAAAAAACAAAATAAACAAAAACGGATTTGATCAAAAAAAAAATTGGAATTGAGCATTAAGACCTGCAGTGTGAACGTAGCCTAATACTTCAGCTGCCATTTTTCTTTTATCTAATTCATCGAAATTCCAGCATAATGCAGGAACACCATGCACAATCGCCAGTGACACTGGTCAGTCATGCAATAAAGTGGTATACATTTAGCTTTAACTTTGCTAGCCTCCTGATGCCCATTGATTCATACACCTCCTTTAAAGCACAAAGTCCCAAACATTGCAAACATACACAGACAAAAAAAAAAAAAAAAAAAAAAAAAAAAAAAAAAAAAAAAAAAAAAAAAAAAAAAAAAAAAAGCAGCATACAGAGCTGTAGTGACTCACTGTTGTGTGCTGGGGTCATAGACCTCACAGTTCCTGAGGACTCTACCAGAAACACTGTTGCCAGTCAGTCCTCCACAAACATAAATGAGCCCATTGGCCTCCACTGAGGCATGACTGCAGCGGGACACTAGCATGCTGGTGTTGACCTGCCATGACTCTGTCATTGTTTCATAACTTTCAAAGAGGTCCACAGCTGACCCACCTGCAAAAACAATACATAATATCAGAAACATATGCTTGCAGACATGGCTAGAAACTTTCCCCACTGATAACAAGTTATACTACATTCATAGCAAAACTATAGCAATTCACTGCCCACAGTCTCTTCAAGAGATACACATATCACCATGCATACCCGCTTCTGATCCTCCAGATGTGAAGATCTTGCCCTCAAAAACACAAGCAGACATGTTCTCGCGAGGTGTTGGTGGCCCTGGCCTGGAGCATCTATTCCTCAGAATGTTGTAGAAGTCTGTGTGTTTGATGTGAAAGCTGTGTGAGCCACCTAAAATGGAGCCCACCCTATTCTGGCGTTTGGACAGTTTGCAGTTGATGCTCATCCAGCTGTAATCCTGAATGGAAAGCAATACCAACACTTGTGTAATGATTAGAACAGACCTGCTATTGTATGGAACTATTGAAAGAAAACAACAAAACAAACACTGAAGATTAACCAAATCGTTATTCTACTAATGTGCACCACTATTTAGCCTCATTTACTGTTTGTTGCTTCGTGCTCATCTTCTCAATCTTATTTCCCCTTAACCTTCCACCAAAAATGGCTGGCCTGCCTTGAGCTGGAAGTCACTTTGAGAGTTTTTCCTCCTTATAGTAGGTTAAAGGTAGCTCATATGTAATCAGTGGGATTCCTCTACATTTACCTAAGGTGGCAATGTAAATAAGAATCAAGCAACTGCTTAAAAAAAAAAAAAAGCACATACCCAAACGATATTACACAGTCTGAAGTGATGCCCCTGTGGCTAGAATTGGTAAATATTTGTTGTTACCTTGGGGTCAAAGTAGTAGCAGCGGTTACCATTAAACAGACCAATGCAGTTGTCGTACTTCTTGCGACGTGGTTGGCTGAGCTCTCCAAGGTCCCACATTGCACCTAAGGCAAAAAGTAATGAGGGGTTTTTTGTGAATGAATATATCCATCTACACAGTGGAAAGCAATATCGCAACTATTTGAACTTTGCCTGTGTCACGTGATGAGCCAAATTACCAATACTGGCCATTTAGAGCAACAACATATACATACACACAAAACCCAGAAAATATTCCAGCAAAACCCTGGAATTCAATTAGCCACAATATTATGTTGAACATGTATAACAGGTTTTACTGAAATTCATCAGTTTAAACTTTTTGCTTCCATTGAATGATGCAGATCATTTCATTGGGAATGTTGGTTACGCCACTGTTCTTGCATGAATGTCTTAAACTTGAATTTGAGTGCAAGCTCTCCATTTTGCTACTCACGGGTGATCATCTGTAAACAGTGTGGGTTGTCCTGGAAGAGCGGCTCAGTCTTTACAGTTTCTGACAGGAAGCTTTTGGGGACCAGAGGTAGGCGAATGCACCTCAAAACATCCACAATATGCTGCTGTCTACTTGGGATGCTATACTTTAGCCAGCGCACTGCAGCATCATAAACCTGAATGGAGCAACATGTGGGAACAAAGGCTTTCTACAGTGTTTTTGTTTTTAAACTTGCTTTAGTTAAATTTCAGGTCTAGTTTGATTTCAGTTGGCTACATTTTTTTGTTTTAAATACAAAATTTTAGTCGACACTGTGGTACCTGTGTCTCACAGTAGACAGTGAGTTTGTCCTGGTGCAGTAGTTGCGCGAGCTGTGCAATGTCCAGATTTAGAAATTCATCCAGTCTGCAGACATCAGTAAAGTGGAGATAGGAAAACTCCTCTGCTGCTGCCTTCAGCTCTGGACAGTTCATGCGGTCTGAGAGTACTGATATGCCTGCAAAAGCACAGAACAGGAATCACTCAAAGAAATCCACAATGGCAGGTCTGTGTTTCTGTTGTTACCCAGGCAGTTTGTTGCATCAATCTGTCCAAAAATGAACTTCGCACACATCATCTTCACTGGTTCAATCTGGTACTGGTTGGCCACATTCAGCAATGACTCTGCATTAGTACTGTCCACTGTGATTCTGGGACACGGCAAAACAAAGTATGAAAAAAGAAAACACAATCTGTTATTGCCATATGATGAGTGTACTGCAAAGTAAGGTTAATGCACTAGTTATGTTAAGGCTTTCTGGTTTAAAAGTGAATAAAAATGCCATGTTCTCTCCTATTCTTTTATTTACGGCATGTGTTTAGAGCCAAGCATTTATAAAAAATAAATAAATGCTCTTAATCCAGTGCATTTGTCTGGCAGAAACCTTCCTTATGCCTTTATCTGCATGAACCTGTGTGTGCTGTGACTCAGCCACAGAACAATGATCACACTTAAGTTCTTGTGAAATATCTAAGGTTTTCATTCCATGGCCAAGCATTGCACTATTTCACACTTTTCAGCAGAAGAGAGATCCTTTTTCTATCCCATATAGCTTGAAAATGGTGGTCTGCTTAATAATGTGGAACATACTCTTTAGTAGTTTTTCCCCTCTAATTAGGCTCACCTGGTAAACTAATAGTCACAGGTGTCAGAGATTGATTTTAGTGATCCAAAGAGCACTGAGACACAGTGCCATCCATGCATTTAATTGAAAAACATCATATCTAATCTTTATGACACCAAATACAATTTTCATAATAATTTGGAACGCGGTGTAGGGATTATTCTGTGCAGAATAAGACTTGTGACACATCAAAATCCCATTTTATGTGAGTGCACACAGAGTCTGAAGCAGAAAGCTGGCTTAAAAGAAAAAAACAAAACAAAACAAAACAAAAACTGCTAACCACTATTGTGATACCCATTACCACTGACTGTAGTTTTAAGCTTTGTCAAGCCAGTTAACACAAACAAAGCCTTATTGGGTTCAACTTGCTTCACAGTATAGCCCCGTTTTAAACACACTTACTGTGAGGTATAAATATATTCAAGCAACAGCTCAAGAATCTCAGGCTCAACACTCCTGAGCTCCACCTCAGGAGACACAGACTCCTTCATTCTGGCTGAAAGTGAAAAGAAAATCAAACAAACAAACAACACAATTAACAACAATTAACAGAACTACATCAACAGCCATACGCGTTTCAGAAATTAGCCATCTTTGTTGAAATAAACCATTGAGCTTTTGTGTTTGAAGCCAAATGCAGTCCATTTTGTTAAATGAAATGTATATTGTGAATTAAAAGGAAGGCAAGCAAAACCAGAGTCGATTTACCATTATGTTTCAACTCATCACACAGTTACTTAATTTTAGTCTTTACAAGATATTTACATTTTGGCTCACATGGTTCTTTTTCTATTTTACTCAACCTGAGGGATGCTCCTCTGATGTTTCTCTGGAGACAGTTTTGTAGTAAGGCCTCAAGGCAGAGTATTAATGTGTGTTCTTTTGTGTAGTTTTGTGTTATCCTTACTGGTGAACATAAGTCTGAAGACATGGCTGGCTGCAGCTAGCACTGCTCTGTGTGCTGCAAGGCGTTTTCCCTGAACCACAAGGGTCACATCACAGAGGCTGCCCTGGAGAAAATCAGTCATCAAAAAGGTGTACTAGATAGCAAGTTCAACTCTGTCAAACTTTCCTTGTGTTTGACCTAAAGCCCCAGTCAGAGATTACCAATGTAGCGACGCCAATTATTTAGTCGGGTAAATCAGAGTTTCCTGTGTTACTTTTGTGACACAGGAAATTCATCAGTAAAATAACATCAGTATGCGTCGCTAACCCGTCAACCTTGCTTTGTACTACAAAGCACAAGAACCAAGACGGGAACAACCACAGTCGTGCCTTTTGGCAGCATTAGTCTACAGGCTTTTGTATTCTTAAACACCCACCTGTTTTCTCACGTGGTTAAGGAATCCCATGTAGTTGGTCAGACATGTGCGCTCTCTGATGGCACTTTTTCTGTTATTTTTCTTGGCACATGATGAGGAGGCCATCATCCCATTTATGTCGGCGCTACTGTCAGAAGATATGTTTCAGTAAACAGTTTCTCTCAAACTCCTTCCCTTCTGCTGCTCTTGAACCAGGTGAGCAACACTAAAATTTCCTCAGACATGCAATATCAAAGATGTCGATATCAAAACACAAACTTGCTTTCACAGCACTACTGGGCCACTTGTTACTTCCATGTCTGTTTTATGGATGCAGGAGCTTGACAGGTTACAGAGAAGGAGATGCCCCAACAACTTGAAAAGTGAGACGTTCTGGAGAGCACTTTCCAATAGCTTTGTTTCTTGTTCTAGCTTCTTTTATCCCCCTCCCTTCAGTTCAAACACACATAGTTCAGGAGAAGACTAGCTCTTAACTGCCTCCAGTACCAGTACAAATGACGTTGGCCCCCAACAAACAATGTAGAAAACAATTAACTAATTTTTGGGAGAAGTCAGCTGGAAGGTAGTGCCAAATCCTAATTACATAAAGAGCAATGAAATAGCCAGACATCACCTAGCAAAATACTTCTGTTGTTTTGCTATGTTTGATTGGGTAGGACCTTCAAAGAAAAAACAGTCTACACAAACACTTGAATATTAGCTGGCATGCTATCCATTGCTAGCATGCCAGCTAACTCTAACTGGCAGACAAGAAGAAACGAGGGAGGAATACAGGGCACGCGCACCACAAAATGGCGAATTTAATGGTGGCTTTAAAAAAGCAAATCAGTTACCTACCTGCACCCGATCTCTCAGATCAAGTGCAAGAAAGCAAAGCTCACTTTTATACTACAGGAAGTCCCGCTTTGTAAGGGTCAAGGCCGTGACCTTGTTTACATCCGTGCCATACTTGCCACTTTTAACTCAAGAACACTCAAACTAAGCACGAGGCCCGGGGGCGGAGTCCAAGTGTTGGCGTTACTGCATGGAACGTGAACGTTGTAATGTATGCACGAGACACTTTAACATTCCACTGGCACAATGTACATTTTCAGACTTTAAATGTAAAATTTCCAGATTGTTTTATTTAATATACTTAATGTTTATAATTAACTATTTACTGTATATAATATCCTGTTTATGCACAGTAGTAGAGGACCGTTTCAGTGCACATCGTACTCTAAAGTCTAGTAAACTCTAGTAAAACTATGCATGTGACAAATAAAGAATCTTGAATGAACTTGTGGCACAAACGGAGCAGCCTTTCCGAGTGCTCTTCTTGGAAACTGCGGGAAACAAACAAAAGAACTAAAAAAAAAAAGCCAAACTGAAAGAAACTAGATTTAAGAAGAGATTCGAGTTCAGATTTGTGCAAAAACTGTTCATTTTCAAGAAAAGGTTATGCTGTTTTAGCTTAACATATTCACTTCATTCACTCTCTCTGTTTATATGCCACTATTAGAGTAGAATAAAACAGTGTTTATTTCTAATATGTAAATATAGCTAAAATAACAAGAAAAAGAAAAACTTTGCAAACACACAAAGACGTGAAGTTATCATCCATACGTCTATACTCAAAGGAGTAGAATGAAGTTTACACTTACTTATTCCTACCTCTTTACTAAAAATTCCATAATTTGCAAATCAGTGTTCAGAGTTTGACATATTATCCATTTAACTAATAATAATCATTAAACTCTAGCTGTCTATCCCATAGTGTGCCATTTCTCCCCCAGTGTCTCTCTGCTCTCCTCTCTGTCACCAGCCAATTGTGGTAGATTTCCTCTCTGAGCCTGGTTCTGCTTGAATTTCCTTCCTGTTAAAATTGAGTTTTTCCTTCCTACTGTCACCAAGTGCTTGTATATTGGGCATCTTCTGATTATTGGGGATTCTTCTTAATACTATTGTTACCCTAAAACACCACAATGTGACTTTTTGTGAATTGGTGCAATATAATTAAAACTGAACTTAATGGTGCAAGTAGGATATAGTTAAGATATATTTTGTAATTATGTGAAAGCATAGTATATTACACTGAAGAATACACAAAATGTACAACTTAAAATTAACTTTATTCAGCTGTGAATAAAAAAATATCCAAGCTCACATTATGAAAAATACTTATAAAAGCCCCACATGCTTAGCCTGTTCACTGATTTGACAAACTGATTCAAAGCTAAGCTTCCAGAGGGAAGTAAACAGGCTGCTGGTCCTTCAGAAAAAAAGTGTGCATGACTTTATTGATTAAAAAAAAGACATGAAAAACATTTGACTTCAAAATCATTGCGTTTACCAGCTTAACATACATCGTCACATGTATGCACATCTAAATTCCCTTAAACATCAACAAAATTACAACTTTCAGTGCAGGTGTTCACATATGGATTTTGGTCCTGAGACCTTTAAACTGAGAGGTAATGTCTCCTCTTCCCCTCTCTCGAACTGGTATATACAGCAGGCTCAGTTACTGTGATCTCCATGTTATGGAAGTTATAGAGGAAGGAAAGGAAAGAGCAGCAGAGCGTCACTGCTGAGTGTGCATTCACTCTTTTACAGTTTGTTGAAGGCAGTACCTAAAGGAAATGTTAGGGAAGTGGCGTGTTTTCCTCAGGAAAGGAAAACTGGCTTCAGTATGGGGAACCAAAAAAGGTTGATGCACAAACATGAGAGGGAACAAAGACATTAGATCACTTGATGCTTGCTGTCTAATAACTTTTTTTTCTGACTAAATGTAAAAATGGGGAGGGGGTTCTGCTTATACTTTTAAGCCATGTTCAGCTGCCAACCCCTGTTGGTTGAAACCCTGAACATTCTGTTGATTATCCCATAGATGCAGAGCCTAAAAACTGGTATTTCAGACAGTCCTTACAGTATACATTTATGCCTCCTCATTGCAGTATAGGTTCCACTTGTGTACCACAAACAGCTCAGAGTGAATGTGTGGCTGACTGATGAACACTGTTAAAACATCTGCTAATTTAACAGTTTTTTACTCCCTAAAAAACTGTATTTGCATTATAATAGCGTTTATTTAAATAGTGTTTCCTGATAGCAGCACTCTCCATGTTTTAACACACATAACCCATTCTGAAAGTAGACATGCGTGTAGCCTTAATTTATAATCTTACTGGACACATTGTGAACCATTGTGTGACATTTGAACACTCTCTCGCCTCCTCATGACATGTAATTAGAATCAGTGTTCAGAGGACGAACGCCTGACAATCAGAGCTCTTCTTTGGCATTTGATTTCCCCGGCTTGTCCATACCGAAGAAGGAGGAGGGAAGGCTGCGGACGTCCCGCTCTCTCTTCACAAAGGCAGAGAAGGAGGAAACGCAGTTGCCAATGAAGTGGTCAGACTGGCCTAAGATGTACAAGTCCATCTGGGCAAAGTCTGGCTGAAGACTCACCACTTTCACCTGCAGAGGTCACAGTGGAAACCACAAATTAGACGGGCTTTCCTTCAGGTCTCGCTTCAGATCTTCGGGTCTTAAAGCAGGGAATTCCTCCTCTTAGAGGTACAAAAATTGTAGCTTTTATGTATCACTTTATGGTGGAAATGTCTTTACTACAAAAAAGAAAAATACAAAATTGAAGTATAATGGAGTAAGGTCACATGCAGCTTTCAAATATTTTATCGTCCTATAGATTACATATGTAAAAAAATGAGTAGCTTTATGATGCGTTCCATTTGAAGTCAGAATATCCAGTCCCCAGTCTGAATTAACAACTGGAACACCACCTCAGCAGCCACACCAACCCCGACTTCACAATTCAAGATGGTGGCATGAACGTAATCAGCTGTGAGATACTGAAGCTGGGATCTGACTATCTGACTTCTAAGGTAAATGGAGTATGAAATTAGCTCCTCCCTTTAAACCAGCATTTTGTAACTGGCTGCCCCTCATAAACGGCATGTGGGTGAAGCTTCTGGGCTCACAGCCAGCCAGATTATTTTTAGTGACTCTGTAAAGAGTTTGAAAGGTTCTTAAGTTCTCACAAACCTCCCAGCCCCTCAAGTTAGCATTAAGGACAAAGATGCCAAAACAAGCTTATGACAGACTTATGAATTCTCCACACAAGAACCCACCTTGCCTTTGAAGAGCTTTTCAATGTCCTGACTGTGCGATTCAGAGTCTGTGGCGATGTAGACAGAACGGGCGTTGGTCTTCTTTACCCACAGCTTGACAGCCCCACGAATCTCAGTTAGGTCAGGGAGACACATGGCCATAGTGAGGGGCAGAGCTTTTTGACGGTTATACCCGACGCACTGAGGGGAGGCCATGAAATGAGGTCCTGCATCGCCATTCTTCAGCAGTTTGCAGGCATTTTGCTAGAAAAGGAGACAAAGATTAAAAAGTTAGAATGTAAACTGTACAGACTATAAGGTTTGACTGTTCCCTCACAATATATGGATACAATGAGCCAAAGGGGAAAAAAATGAATACAAATATTTCATTTATCGACCTAATATGTGTCCTTGTTTCATTTCCGCATAGTTTCTTTTATGGGCTTGCTCCTCCTCTGTTGTCAGCAATGTTCCCTATAATTTTTGATGTGTCTGAGCGAACACACAAACTCCCTGAGACCCCGTTGGACCACTGTGACCAACAGCAGACGTGTGCACTGTTTTCACGCCAGCATCGAATCCATCCAAGTTACATGGTTTATTAAAATAATCAAATTACAGCATTTACATTTATGTTATACTACTTTTAATTAACTGCTTTAGCCCACTTACAATGAAAATTTTAAAAAAATCTTGTTCGTGACCTGTGTAGTATGTTAAGTAAAAATAACTTGAACTCCAATTTGGAAAACAACACACTTTCTTTCTTTTTTTCTTTTCTTTTTTTTATAAAGCTCTGACTTGTATTATGAGTATGAGTCTGGGAGACTGGGCATCTGGGACAGAGTCCTGTAACTCTCTGTCTGCAAAATACAGTATATAATGACCAATGTTGGGCAATTAATTATATAGTTACTTCTTCAAAAAAGTAACTGAGTTATGCAAACAAAGGTTTTTGCAGCTGTTTACCTAAAAATGCAGCCAAGGCATTTTTTTAAATAAACATTTCAAACTATTTACAGAACAATCAGCTGTTCTGCATCAAATTTGATGCCACACAAATTATTTGTGCCATTCCAAAAAATAATTTCTGTCCACTATGAGATAAAGGAGAACAACAGCCTGATACCTGCAGGCCTGACAACAGGAGATGTATCACTCCTGTAACACCTCATTGTTCTGACACACACAACAAAACTATTGACTACATTACACACTAACTACACAAGATTTGCGCTAAACGTCTCAAATCTCTCACATCTCAAAACGCCGCCGTCACTCCTAAAACTTCCCCCCCTTCCTAAACAACTAGAGGGAACATTGGTTGTCAGTAGATTTTAGTCAGTCATCACTGAGCCTTGCCTTCCTTCTCTCACCCTGGTTGGGGTGAGAGAAGATGGCCCCGCCCCTCCCTGAGCCGGGTTCTGCCAGAGGTTTCTTCCTGTTAAAAGGGAGTTTTTCCTTCCCACTGTCACCAAAGACCTTGCTCATAGGGGTCATGTGACTGTTGGGTTTTTCTCTGTATCTATTATTGTAGAATCTACTGTACAATATAAAGTGCCTTGAGGCGACTGTTGTTGTGATTTGGCGCTATATAAATAAAATTGAATTGAATTGAGCCTCAATGATGCACTGAATGAATATTCATTTACTGCTATGAATAAACCCAGATTGGGACTGAAACGGATAACCATTCACACTGACATTCATACCTATGGCCAATTTAGCTCTCTCATGAAAAACAGACTGTGCAGAGACACTTGGACCATCTGTGATGCAGCACATGAATTCACCCAGAAGCCCACCCAACCTTCTGTTTGCAAGTGCTAGCCAATTAAGAGATCTGTGGCTCTGAAGGAAAAGGAGCTAAAACAACTCACTTTTTCAGACTGAGGGGCTGCACATAAGAGAGCATGTGAATAAAACCCTCTGTGTCCAGGCTTGTCAAGCTTATCTCACCCAGTCTATGCCAATCCTCAGATGGATGCCAACATATGGCCTGGTCAGCAAGGTGGCAATGTGCTCTTCTCCCTTCTTCACCATCTTGTCTGACCAAACTATATAGCGCTGCAGGCCCACATGCTCTTCTATCACTGGAAACTGAGCTGGAGCCCCAGGCATGGCCAGGACAGGGTGCTCAAAGGGAGGAAACCTAACCCAAGAGCATGAAACAGTGGAATAGTGAATGAGGTAGGTTTTTTTAATGTTTTATGTCACCTTTAATAATTCTGTGTATACCTGCACCGACATGTACTCACTTCTTCATCCACTGAGGTTGGTGATAGGCACTGAAGGAAATCCCACCAAATAAGACAGACTTGTCAAAGTCCACACCGGCATAGTCCCAGAATGGCCCAAATGGGTTCCCATCCTGAAAAAATTAATCGGGATAATCTGGCCATATTAGAGTGTTCAAACAGGAGCTTCTGATCAATATACAATATATAATCTGTGGACTGTCCGTGGACCGCCAGAGGGCAGCATTTCACCTGTGGCTAATCACATTAAGCCAGATAAGGTTTCTTTTAGATTCTAATTCACCTTCATTGGGCAGGACTTCTTGTCCTTACTCCGATGGGCCGCCGTCTCAAAGCAGTAGGCATTCCTCTGTCCTGAAGGCCAGTATTTGGGGGCTAGCTTCTCCATGAAGTCCTCCAAGCTGATCACACGGTGGTAGGCAGACAAAGCCTCCAGCACGAAGAACTCGCTGTAGGGAACATGGACCTGAACAGAATACATAAGAGTGGAATAAAACAACACAGGCACCTTAAGACTTGGTGTGTAATAGCTTTAACAAAATCACATTTGTGTTAGACAGATATGCTCTAGCTATTTATGTATATTTTTGACAAGTACCTGCTACTAAAGCTTAGGGCTGCAGTGCATGTGTGAAAAATAGCTTTATGTCATTTGTTCTGATATACAGCGTGTGACCAGTACCTCTGATACCTCTGATACCAAAGGGATACTAAAAGTACACCACACAGTACACTTAACAACAGCTTTGCTCTCACCTTGCTGCCTGGACTTACATTGGTGTAGGGGTGTGTGTGATGGCGGTACACTATCCAGGGAGGGACTGCCAGGGTTCGGTTCAACATCTTTGCAAAGGCCAGAGATCCTAGGAAGTGGTCAGCCTGGTTTCCAAAGCGACCTGAATAACATGCATAATGTGCATAAAGTTGCACTTATCTATCAGTGTAAACTTTGTGCTCCTTCACATGGCATGTGTGACATACATTTACTACAAGGAAGTTCGTTGTTTAAACAAGTTAACGAGGCATGAAAACATAACTACATTATAGTCATTTCATTGCAATGGATGGCCAAAAGCTAGGAAAACTACGAAAATGTCTGTAAGCCGCTGTTATGAGTATATATACATACACACACTTTTACATTCTTAATATCTGTTCTAAATTTACTAAATCTTATTGTTGGTAAGCAACAGCAGGTCACGGCATCGCTGTCTCGTAAGTGCATTAATGGAAGGGAAGCGTGTAGTAGAAAACTAATTTTAGAACAGATCATGCTTAATCAGCTGACAAATTTTACGGAGATGCCAACTTGTGTTTTTGCGTACAGCTCTTCTGTTAATTTTTGCAATGTCCTTGATTTAAGTAAGTTTCTTACTTCATTAGTAGTAGGAATGATTAGTATTTCTTATTTCATTAGCTCTAAGGGCTGAAAGCGCCCCTCCTGTCTGAGCATACAAAGACATATTTTAGCTGCTCAAATGTTCTCCAAGTTCAGCGTTTATTTTTATAAGGTCCTCTCTACTCAGCTTCACTGTAAAAACACTACCTCCGAAATAACAAGCACCCGCTGGGGCAGCTCCTGGCTCTGTGAACTCATACATGGGCATGAAAAACTTTTGAACTCGCTAACTGTGTTACTCCGGCAGAATGAGCGCATGTAGCTACAAAGAATGATTTACCCATGCACGGGCAGTACAAAACGTAGCCATTCGCATCCCACTGCAGCTCTTCGGCAAAGGTTCGACAAGTTTGGAGTAGAAGTGATAAGAATAAACATTTTAGTGAAAGACCGTCAATGTTCTGTTGTTTAACCGCCATTGTGCTTCATGTCACATCCCACAATTCCTTGGGTTTCCTTCAATAGTTCAACTCAAACTTTGCCGCCACCTACTGCACTGGTGCTAAAGTGCACTCCTGGTAAAATCTTTGGTCTTTATCGAACAAAATGGGTGTATATCCAAGTAGAAAAGAAATACGAAGATCATAAAATATCAGGTAGCTATTCCTCGCAGTTTGACATTTTAGGGATTTGAAACAGTGAAACTTTTTGTCAGATTAAAGATGTTTAACTACATATTTAACCCCATTTAGTATAAGGAAAGGGATTTCAACAATACATCTCAGTTTTCCTGTATGATGCAGAAATGCTGCTGTAGAAATGCCCAGATGTAATTCACAATAATTAACAGAAAATGTATTTTTTTCATTGTAAAAACTAAAAATTTCTGTGAAAAAACAGGAACTTACCTGTGTTTTAATTATTATTGTTTATCTATTACTTAATTACTTTGGAAAGGGAGGGGGGGGGATTTCTTTGGAAATGGGGGCCAGAATCAGCTTGGCCTTATGTTTGGCGCCCAGGTTCTAAAGAATTAACTCTTACTTACTAAATAAGCAACAGTAGAACCGATTTAAACATAAGCAATAGAGCCAATTTTGTACATTATTGCATCTAACTATTATTTTCTTTATGAATGACATTTGTGATTGTCTTCACATTCAGTTTTTAAAGATCAAAAAACCTGCTCTAAAACCTGAGCTATAGCCACCCACAGCCACCCACTGTAGCTCAGGTGGTAGAGCAGGTCATCCACTGATTGGAAGGTTGGTGGTTCGATTCCTGGCTTCCCCTAGTTTACTTGGGCAAGATACTAATTACTCTCCGATGCAGCCATGTGAATGTTAGCTATGCAGCACTTAGAAAGATGTGCTTGTGCGAATGGGTGAATGCACAAGTTTCGTAAAGCGCTTTGAATGCTCAGATGAGTAGAAAAGCGCTGTATAAGCCCCAGGCCATTTACCATCAACTGAACTGAAGCAGCACCCTCACAAAACAGTCCAAATTTCAAAATGATTAAAAAAAGTAAAATGACTCAAATCTGAACCAAATAGAAGATCCTTTCAGTTGCACAAGGGTTTGCCACAGCAGTTAGCTCTGCACATTTGATTTGATAGTTTTGTGATTTATTCAACTGTTTTATCTAAAATTTGGAATAACTAAGATGTTGCAGTGAATATGAACAAAATGTTTGTCGTGTTTGAAAAGGATGAAGACAAAACTGTTTAGTTGGCATACTTGTTGGTCTGCTGGGATTTTTACAACAATCACCTCAGAGAATGGTGTGGAAAAACAGAAAATATCAAGTGGGTGGCAGTTTTCTGGGTTAAAAATGCCTTCTACTCTGACCCATAATGGCCAGAGTGCCTTGAGCTGGTAGGAAGGCAGCAGTAGCTGAAATAACCATTTGCTTCAATCAAGGTATGCAGAAGATTATCTCTGAACACACCATGAAGCAGATGGGCTACAGTGGCAAAAGATCACACCTGGTGACACTCCTATCAGCTAAGAAGGTGAAACTGAAGATTCAAAACTTAAAAAATCCAACTGTGTTCATACAGGACTCTTTTGCTTAAAGCTAGCAGCTAACTGAGATTTTGAGGGAATACAGGAAATAACATTGCAGTTACATTCTAAACCATCTTATATGCAGAAAATGCAAATACAAAATGATGCTTGAATAATGAATGATTTATTTTCATCGGGGTGAAGTGTAGCCCATTTCTATCTAAACTGAGACATCAGCCATATTCCCAAAATGAATATCTGAGAAGTCGTATCACTTTTTAACCATGTGTTAAACAAAAAGTGTTAATTTACGTTTTGCAATTGTCCATGAGAAAAACAGTACCTCTAGCTCCTAGCCTGCTGTTAACCACAGCTGATGCACCTGAAAGCATTTATTTACACAACTGTAAATTGCTCTGCTCCAAATCATTGTTGCGGTCGAGGGTTTCATAAATATTGCCTTATTCTCCACAGGTTTGTTCTCCAAAGGGGGTTCTCCAAAATCCTTTTTTTTGGCATCAACTTGACCTGATGTGTTTGAAGAAAAGAAATGCCAAATCCCAAAGAATATCATACTCTCGAGCATGGAGGTGGAAACATTATGCTTTGAGACTAAAGCTGAATTTTTCATTCATAATGTGTACAAGTTGGTCATTGGGTGAGCGGTGGTGGCTTTTAACAACTAGAATGGCTCTGTTTGTTTAGAACCTCCTATTTTATTTACAGTTCTGTGCCCTATTAAAGTTATACATTGTATATATTGTAATGTTTTTATGTAAAATGTCTATAAATCATAGTCTGGTTTTAACAGATTTTGGATTAAACATAGTCAAAATTCTGTTAGTGCAGTGCTGGCTGAAAACAGTGATTATATAGACAGAACATTATCTTTATATACAGTGCATGGTTGAAGTAAACAGTGGATGTACAGTAATCATACAGGAATAGCATTAACTAACTGTAGAACTAACCCTTGAAAAATGAACAACGCTGGGTGTCAGCACATATTTTGAGTTAGGAAGAAAATCATGGGTTTAAAGCATACAATAAGCGTTTGCTACTTCTCTTTTGATCATTCCTGCAGACTGACAAAGAAGGGGGTCACACAGAGTTCACAGTATGAGAAAAGAAATATTGCATTAGTCCTTGCTGCTTTGCCTGAGATTCCCAGGTGTAAATCGAATGGAGCCAATCAATGCTACATCCAGTGATAAAGACTCAGATGGGAGAAGGGGCAACACTCCCAGAGTGTTGTCATTATGTGTTCGTCATTAGAGGTTCACATGTGTGCTCAACATGCCCAGACCAAGTGTACTGGGTAGGCATGACAACATGTGGCCTGGGTGCGGTCTCAAACTTTTGTTACTTTTATTTAGATGATTCTCTGCCAGCCTGCCTTGTTTGACCGAATCAACCGATAATTGCTTAAATATGTCACAATAAAGAGATTGTTATGCACAGCTAAGCGGCTGAGCGACACAACTGGAATGATCTGCATATAGTTTGTTTTTTATAATTACTCCAAGGACAACTAAATGTACATGTACATCTACATAAAACAGCTAAAACAGTAGACAGACTATATATTTTTAAATTATAACCAAAGTCCAGAACTTTTTTTGTGAGTTTCACACGAAAAGGACTCTGAGGTTTTCTAGTTGGGCTTTCAGGGATTCTTAATCCCTTTGCATCCTCCAGGTCAGCCAACCCGTTCTAACGATTCTTTCTTTGTACTCAATCACTCTCGTTTTTCTTTTCTCTGATGCTCAACAGCTGGCTGCTCTTTCCCTCTTTTCCTGTGTCGTTCTTGATGTCTGCTCCTCCCCCATCCCTTGAACACACACTGTTTCTCATTGTTACAGATGACAGCGAAGATAACAATACAAAGAACCACAACTCACTGCCGGAGTTTGAGAAAAAGACAAAAAGTTGGTGAGACAGGGAGAGAGAGCGTGAGACTTCCTTGAGGTGACAGGATCACAACAATCAAACAAACATAAAAATGTTCACCTAACTTTTTTTGCATTTTAGTTTTTGTGCAGCTCTTCCTCACTATCCAAGGTTTTATCAGTTTCATTTCCTTTTTCGACTCTTCAAGCTGCAGAGGAAGAAGCTTTCAGTTAGTAGTATTCAGTATTAGAACATCTACACATGCATACATGCCACTTATGTTTCCCCATTTGTCTGCTATGTTTTTAACTTCTTTCATATTCTACACTGTTTGTGGCCTTTCACAAGAGGGAAATAAGGTAGTCAACCTCAAAACAACCCTCCTCCTGTTGACCTTTATGTGTTGTTCCTGACAACCCAGCTTTCAGTTCAGCTGAAATCTGTATGGTGTGCTGTCATTTTACAGATCTAGCATGCAGAGCTGTCACATGTTAAACAGGTTTTTCTGACAAATTTGTCCACGTAGAAGAAAAGAGTGTCAATAACAAAAGCTTTTTTGTTTGTTTATGTGTTTTTAAATATAATAAAACTCCATGTTGTAACTATGGAGGTGAAGAAAAAAACACACCTCTTCAAAGGCATCGCGTTACACACACCAGTTGTCCATGAACTATCTGAGGTATGTTTTTTGTCCGGGTGAATACTCTGTGAACAAACAGAATAGAAACAGTCCTCCTATTTTCTTTCTTCAGTGAGTTTTAAGATGCAAAAGTTAATGCCTAAACCTGAGAAAGAGTTTTTCCAACCCATTCCTCTGTGATAAAGGCATTAAGTAAAACTGGTAATGAACTTGGAAAACATTTAAAACAACAGATGCACCTAAAAAACTTTACCCTACTCAGCCTGGAATGGCTAGGTGCTCTTATTGTAGCTAGACATAGTAAATATATCTTGACACACCTTGACATAGAAGAGAGCCAAGTTAAACTTTGGAGAAGATATAGAGTTCGACTAAACAGGGGATGTGGAAAAGAGTTTAACTGAACCTACCCAGTGGAACTATTATAGAGGAAATGGAAATCCTGCAGGTGATGCTACAAGAGAGCTTAGTATCAGCAAGCTGAGAGAAATTTTACTGTGATGGACTACTCCAATGTTGCTCAAGACAAGAAAAATTACTTGGAAAAACCAATGAAATCCATGCTGTAAGAGGACTTGTCTGCTGTGAAAACGGCAAGCCTGACAAGTTCTGGAAACCAAGTATTTTTAAAGTAATTTTAAAGTAATTTTGATTATAAAGATTTAACTTTTAAGTGTCATTTCAAGTATTAAAGATTGCTCCAAACCTCTGATTTAAAAAAAACATTTTTTTAAAAACTTAATTTACCTGCATTTTAACCAGATTTTCATATTTAGTTTTACTTTTGACTTCACCTACAATTTCATTCTGGTTTTCAAGATTTATTTAAATTTAAAAGTAGTAGAAAATGGGTCAAATTTAATAACTGTTTACTGTTGATTTTCTTTAGTTTCCAGCTGCTGTAGGTCCATCTATTAGAAGCAGTTTGCTTTAGTGATATAGAGAAAAATTAAGAGAAACATGTTTCACCTTCAAGGTTTTCTTGTATTTAGGGATGTTAAGCTTTGTGTGTGTTTTATCTTATTTTATTTTGGTCTGTTGGTTCCTCTCAGTAATCTGCTGTAGCTAAACGTAGACTGAATGTAACAAAAAGCAACACACAAAGTATCAAAACTGATGTTAGGAGATTTATCTTATTAATGAAATTGGAAAAAGCCAAACTATCTCTTTAAAGTCTATTCTAAAGTTTGCAGCATTAAAACTATTAATGATAAGAAATATTTCTCACTTGACAGATTTATTTAAATTTAAACGTGGACATGCCAAAACAAACAAAAATGCAATATCTACCTCTAGAAAATGTTAGTAATACATGCTAATAATAATTTACTGACATGGATAAAAACTGAATGCACTAGAAAGGTTTAGACTAGTGAAAAGGTTAGATTTGAAAACAAACTAAAGTAAAATTAAAACACATGAGAAATATCTTTGTCAGTTTGATTGAATTTGTTAACACAACAGAAGACTTTAGTGCATGTTTGAGACATGTCTGTACGTCATAAAGGCTTAAAAATACCACTACTGTCATAACAAGCGCTGAGACTGTTAATCAAGAAACTAATAACAACTAAACAAAAATCAACATTTGAAACAATATATTTTAAACCTTTAAAACTGTAAATGCCAAAAGCCCCTCTTCAAATGAAGCTGGACTAAAACACTAAAACACTAAAAAAGTAGTAATATGGTAATAGTACTGCGCTACTATAGTAGTTATAGCAGCACAGTAGCATATATATATATATATATATATTAGGGGTGCAACGATATTCGTATCGATATTGAACCGTTCGATACAGTGCTTTCGGTTCGGTAAGCATATGTATCGAACAATACAACATTTGTAATTTATTTTATCAATTTTCCTTCTGACGATGCTGTCTGTGTTGAGCGCTCAGTGAATCTGTGTTCGACTACTCCGCCTAGGCTGCACTGTCCAGCGCAGATCCACTGAGCGCTCAACACAGACAGCATAGTCAGAAGGAAGAGCGCAGGGCAAGCTAGCGAGACAGAAGTTAAGCTCTGCTTGCAACA
>NW_005187680.1:311819-382557 GCF_000239375.1 Pundamilia nyererei | reverse complement strand
AAACACAAATATCCCATTTGCCCTAGTGTGTCTGAGTGGCATACATGAAGACTGTAACATAAGACTTTGGTTGTTCCCACAATAACGGACATTAATGAAAGGTAAGTAGATAATTAAACTAATTAAGCTAAGCCATCTGAACATCTGGATAAAGCTACAAGTGATTCTAAAACCTTTTAAATGGTTCAGAATGTTTTTTGTACCGGTTTTGTAAACTTATAACTGATACTCACATTACTGTGCTTTTAAACAGCAAATGTGTAGGCAGGTGCTCTGACTTGCAAGCCTTTAAACCTGGATATGCAGTATGTTCCTTTCACTTCCTG
The DNA here is from genome assembly GCF_000239375.1 of Pundamilia nyererei. Lineage (NCBI taxonomy): Eukaryota > Metazoa > Chordata > Actinopteri > Cichliformes > Cichlidae > Pundamilia > Pundamilia nyererei. Next base: position 382,231 of record NW_005187680.1, on the reverse strand, counting down.
TTTGATTAAGTTATGCACCAAAACTACTTGATTCTCAGTATTGCCAAGAATACTGACAAATGTACAGGGTACGCCAGAAGTGACAATATTTAATTCATACAATAATTATTACATAAATATAACATTATTTACATTACTTCATTTTTAACAGTGTAGTAAATATAAACACTTTCCCTCAGAGTTTCTCACAGTGCTTATTTAAACATGTTACTATGTGAAACAGACTTTTATTTATAAGTGCAGTGACTTGGAAGACAGACAGAACTTGACAGTATCTTTCTACTATTCATTTCTTCTTATTTCATTATTATTGGCTTTATTTATATAGTTATTCATCTTGCCTTTCTTATTTTTTCATTCTCTTTCACAAATTTTTACCTCTGGGCTTACTAAAACTGTGCACACCTACAAACACTCCCTCAAGCACATTATCAGATACACTTATTCTGTTCAATAAGTGTTGTTTTTGTCCTGTTTTTGCATATAAAGCAAAAAAAAATAAATCATTTCATGACTGAGTATTTTCATTAACTATTAATTTAAAACTCTTTTTTAAAATAATTTTTGGGGCAGAGTGCCTTCATGATGTAACTGATGACTGTGTAACTGGACAGCTCTGCAGCTCCACCCATCTACCTTATCAACCTCCTGCAGAACTCTGATGTTTGCTCTCTGTGACTTGACACCCCACCTCATCGCAGAGAACTTCTGCCCAGAAATTATCACACACCAAATGCTCAGTGGTTACATCATGCAGATGTATCGTCTCTGTCTAGCTTTCAGTCGAGTGCTCAGCCATTTCTGTGTAGCTGGACGGGACAATGATGTCCTGGTGGTTCCCCACCATCCCTCCTAAGCTGTTTATCACCCATCCCCACTAATGTAAACTGCCCATCTGTTTTAAACAAAACACATAAAAACACACATAGTCATTTCCCACTGTGCCAGACCCTGAAAGAAGAGATTGCTGGGTATTCTGGTGGCAAGCAAATCCACTCCAGATGTGAACAAATTGTCCCCCTTACTAATTGCTATTGTGCTTGCTGATGCTGATTTTGGATCTCTTTGGTTTGTGTAGATGGGTGTGTGAGTGCTTGCCACAATACGTTAAGTTTACAGGTGCATGTGTACTTACAGAGGAGCTTGAGCGTGCGTCTATATGAAGCTGACGGTGTTAAAGTAATAGCTGTGAAGTAAAGCGTGCTAAAGGAAGGAGGTAAATCAAGATGACACTGCAAGATCAGTTGGAGAGCAGAACACTGGTATACCCTGCCATAAACAGAGCCACATGTTTCTTCCCAGAGCCTGATGAAGGCTTTATTTAAGGGAGCCCATTGCTTTCTTCTGTCCTGTCATCAGAACTTCTCAAAGGAAACTTCTGGCTTCCTCGTCCCTCACAGTGCATCTAATCAGGACTGATTAGGTGTGTGGTAGCCAGAAACATGCAGGGGAGTGGTGGCTGCTGCTGTGCATGTGAGGGCTTTTCCTGCATGGTCTACAGGGCTGAGAAAAAGACAGAGGAATCAGAGGATGTCATGTTGTGGCATTTCATAGGTTAGTAAAAATTGCTCCACAGATGTAAATAACAGCCCACCACGCAACAACTGCAATCAACCTGACTGCGGTTGCAGCAAACCACACTGTAATCCAAATAAACAAACAAAGGCATAATGAAAGAAATCTCACTGTTTATGCCGGGAAATTGCCTCACCTCATCCATCTTCAGACCTTCTGTTTCTCTATCATCTATTTTTGTCCAGTTTCTGTTTGCTTTATAGGATCCTAACAGAAGAAGCTGCAGGGGGAAAAACAACCAAAGCGGTTACATCAGATCCCACCAAAGGCAGCGTGGTCAGCTGAATTTAGTCATACATTAGTCGTACCACAGGTAAAATCTGTAATGTACAATCTTTGTGAAAGTACAACTGATGGTAGCAAAATATACAGCTGATGTCAAAGAAAGTCCTACAGCCCAGTCTGCAAAAAGTTCACAAACACAGAATGCAGTTAATCTGTTAATTTTGTATATAATGAAAATAAATGTGCAAAGACGACGCAAACTGCTTATGAGAAATATCCTTTTTTATTTTGACGCCAGAAACACATTTCAGAAAAAGCTACAACAGTGGCATGGTGTGTTGCCTCATTTTTGTTTTTGGGTTGTCTTTTTGTTTCAATACAGTGGTGTGCTGTCACCTGACAACAAGATGGTTCCTGATTCAAACCCTTGTTGGTGCTCTTATGAGTGCAGGCGCTCCCTGTGCCTACATGAGGTTTCCTCCTGTTAGTCTGACACATGCTCGTTAGAGACGTTGCTGATTCTGAATTGGCCGTGAATGTGAAGCTGAGAAAATGCTTATATGTGTGTTTAGTTAAAATGTCATCTGAAGCGTTTTGCTCAGTAAGAATGCAGATGTACTAAAAAATACAAGTGCATTACTTTGTTAGGGTTTTTCTGGGGTCTTTTAATGTTACTACACATGGTGAAGTCTACCAGCTGTTCATGTTTTACATCAAGATGTTGTTCTTTAATTGTTAAACTATTTGCTTATGAGATTTTTTTGTGTAATGAACCTTTGCTACTTTTAACTTAAAGAAGACCCAACCTCTTTAGGACATTCTTTTTCTACCAAATCACATGTTAATAACCTGTTTGAATATCCTAGTGGTTATTAAGTAACCTATAGGTTCTTGAAGTGATCTTTAAAGCATCAGTTTTCCTGGGTTTTCACCACCTTTTTTAAAATCCTTTTTGCTGGAATTAAATCCAAAATTAACATTTTTTTCCTAAATTTTATATATTTAAAGATTCAGTTTGATTTAATGTTTATTTACATTTTTAAACAGATCAATTTTTTAAGACACCTGCTCCTTAAGTGGTTAAAGTAAAGAAAATAGGGCCCTCTTAAAATGGCACTAATTAGTTTTAAGTCACAAGTGCTTGAACTCCAGCTGAAGTGCCTAATTCCCACAAATATTTATCAGACTAAGGCAGTTTTAATTAACAGCCTGGTTGGAAAATCCTTGAATATTCTGAGAACATTACCTAGAGTGTAGTATTTGTAGTTTTTGGGAGATAAAAAATTCTCACAACTTCCCTACTTCATGACCAGCGGCCCTTGGCCTTTGAGGGTTTAAATTGTCCAAAAATGGAAGATTTTCCTAGTTTTTTACATTCAAAGCATTAAAACCATTATTATATCCACAGATAATTTCTACAACTGTAGCATCAGGTTAAAGAGAATTCTTCATTAAACAAACTTTAATGAAGAATTATGTACTTTCTTTTGGCATTCAAAAGAAAGTACATAATTTCATCCAAAGTACATACTTGTCATTGCTTTTGGACAGTTTCAAATTGTTACACTTGGTATTCAGAGATTAATTCATGGAACGTCTAGGCTTAATTTAAGAATAAAAATGTCCAATATGAATAGAAAAAAATGGGTATAAAAATGCAATTATTTCCTTCCTTATGTTATTTATAACTTCCTTATTTGTCTATTTTTAAATCTGAGCTTTCTATGTTTGTCTGAATATTTTATTAGTATCAGTGGCTTAATTGTTTTAATAATGAAAAAATCTTTAAAATAATTATACAAATGTGGTTTTATTGAATATGCGTTTGTTCTATTAATTTTTGTGAGAAATTTTAATTCCTACATATCTTGTGTTGACAGACCTGCTTTTATTTGTCTAACAGTCAAATATTTAACTGCCCCCCCCCCCAAAAAAAAATAAAAGTCTGCTTGAATACAAAAAACCGACCTGACTTTTTAAAGTAAACTTTGAAAAACAAAAAACAAAACAAACAAACGAACATAAAACAAAACATCTCAACACTATTCGTGTTTAAAGAGGTTTTTAGCCTGTCTGTTTTACATAAACGAGTCTGCGACGTCAGGTACAGATATCCGGTCCGATCCAGTGGAGTAACATTTAGGTCCGAGACAACAACTTACAATATAGGCTTATTATAAGCAGCTTCTTCTTTAAAAAACGGGGAAAAAAGTGGTTCGGGAAACAAAAAGCATCATCATCGTCATCATCATTTCCGCAAGCTCTTTCCAGCACACCGTTGTAGTAGGTACGTCTATTGTAGTTGTGCAGCACAGCAGCCCCGAACAACAAACACTTTCTGCCCCGCTCCCCTTTATTGAACAAGCGGAAAGGTTTTTGATGCTTTCATGTTCTGTCGGAAATTTTTCAATTTAGACTAATTGCCCATGAAAATCCGAGTAACAGGATAAGTGCATTCTGCATGGTGATGTATTTTTTATTTTAATTGTTCACTGGCCAGTCAGCACCTAAATGCAAGATTTTGAATCATGTGTTTCTGTTTAATAAAAGCATTTTGCACTTCAACATGATGCAAAGGCTTCGGAATAAGTTGAATCATTTATGCAATTCAAAAATTACACAAATATATGTATTGATCTTTAAAAACAGTATTTTATTTTTTGTATGAAAATAGAACATAAGAACTTAAATGCCGCATTATTGAAGACACCCCTTCTCATTTCACTCACTCCGGCGCTGTGCACAAACACGTTCACCCTGCGGGCTCGGCGGTGGGACCGTTGGCAGCCTGTGGAGGGGCTGGGAAGTGGTGCCGGAGAGGCAGTTAGGGTGATGAGGAAACGAGTTGATGTGCCCTGGAAGTAATTCTTTCACCCTTCTCCCCTCCCCCTTCCCCAAAGGACACACAAGATGGGAGAGAGAGCAACGGGACCACCACCACCAACCACCGGTAGCCTTCAGCACGTGGGGACCCGGGGTGATCATCCACATTCCAGCTTGTGGGCTGGAACTCCTACTCGTTATCTGGCGCCATGTTTTCACTTTCTGATACCTTTAAAAAGCACCTTAATTATACCAGCACATTAATTTCAATAAAGTGGTTTTGTATTTTTGTATAACGCATTTAAGGGTAAAAATGTTTTTCAAGTTGAATCCACACCCCCCCCCCCCCAATTATAAATAACAATAGCGAAATGATGATGAAGTGGCGTTATGAGAAATCTTATGTTCTTGATGGTTCTTAAAACGCAGACTCCCATTGTAGCTAAATATTGACGTAGTTATTCCAACAAAAAGGCTGAAATAAACAAATACTACATTTAATAAACAGAAAATTCTTTTTTTTAAATTATCAGTGGTTTCCTCATTATTGTTGAGCTTCTTAAAAAAAACAAGATAAATAAAAATAAGAAAAAGCAAAGCATCGAACAAGTGCATTCATAGCTTAACAACTAAGCCCTCCCCTCTCTACTCAAGTCTGGGCACAGCCTGCATTTTAGACATTGTAGAAGCTTCTGTTTTCAAACATCTTTCTAATTGTTTTAAAGGTTTTCTTGTTTAAAATCAATGCGCAGAGTGAAGATAAGCTGCAGGTGTTATAACTGAAACTAGTACTGCTAACTGGGAGGACTGGCTGCAAGCTGCTGAAAAACCAGTAAAGCTGTCGCTGGTTAGAAAAAAAAGTTTGTGAAAGTGGCCTGACGTCACACTCCCATAATGCTTACCGCCCCATAACTCCGCTGCAGCCTGAGGAGAGCCAGACACACTCTCAGGCCCCGAATATAGAAAAATTATTGGGAAAAATCGGAAAAAATATCCAAGCAACAGATCGGGAGGAGAAAAGAGCGTGGAGCGGTGGCGTGGGCTCTCCCACAGCGGGTTTTTGGTCCGGTCCGGGATGGGAGGCTACCGGGAGTCCTTGTGAAATTGACTAATGCGATGCTGGAAACTTTCTGGTGGGTAAACTGCTCGTTTTTTTCCTCTAAGCGCTCATATTGTGGCTTCACGTCCTCCCGTCTGCATGTGTGCCTTTGCTACAACTTTCCGAGCCTCGTATCAGCCCTCAGTTGTCTCTAAGTGACACTTGAATTGTTGTGAACGTGTTGTTACCGTCGCACGATCGGACTTTGCGCTATTTTTTCTTTAGTGGCACCGTGTAAGAAGCCTGGGTATTTAATTTATAATTACGCGATCGTCTGTTCTGCCTCGTCTTCTTCCTCAGTTTTTTTTAAACGTTTTCTTGTTTTTGCTCGATGATTATGTTGCAAACGCAATCTGTAAAGTTGTTCCACACGGCGCACTTTGTGCAGCGGCCCCTCGCTGTTGACGTTTGATGTAGTTTTGCAAGTTTTCGGCGATCTTGTGATTTTTAAGCAATTTTCGAACATTCATCAAGTGTGCAGTGCCGCTGCACGGGAGAGGGAGGTCGAGAGAACGTCCTGTTGCGTGTGTTTGTTGACCAGAGGGGAAAAAACAAATTTGCTGAAACGTGCACGGATGTTTATGCCCATCACAGATTCTTTAAATAAATTTTGCGACCGATATTCAGTCGCCCTCCTTGAACCTTGAAGCCATTGTTGCTGTCTGAATCGAGCCGTCCACTAGGTTGTGGTTTATGTCACAGTTCGGATGTTTTGCTGGGAGAGTGTGCGCTTTTCCTTGAAAGAGGGGGGTAAATAACAACCAAGACCCTGCCAAAGAGCCGGGGTGGTTGGGGTCACAGTGTGGGGGTTCAGTTTGTGCACTTGTTTCTGATTTGGCTGCACGCTTTTTACGTATTTACTGTCATTCAGGAGGGAGGAAATGAGCACAAACAACGGTGGAAGTAACTCTAAAGTAGTCAGCTTTGCAGAGGACTGAACAGAAAGCTGTTTCTCCTATTGGGAGATTGTTGCATTCTGGTGTTTTTCATTTATTAGTTATTGCAGCAATATTACATTTCAAGATTAGCAAACTTTTTCCCTGTTCTGCATAAAGCATGAACTCTGGCTGAACTTTGGGATATTTAAGTTGTTTTCCTAACATCACTAATAAACTATAAGCAGACATCCTGTGATTGTACAGTAAAGTGCACATCCACAGTGGGAGATTCCACTACACGCATACACGGTTTTCCATTACCAAGTTATACATCGTCACACGAGCACACTAAAAATGACAATATGGAAGTACATCGGCCAACATAAGTATCAGCTGTTGATATATCTGTGTATTGTTGTTTTCCATCATTTGTAGCAGCGTGGAAATGTTCAAAGATACTGTGAGGAAAGGAAAGTACTTTAGGACAGTTAACAAGAACAGAAATGTGGACATTTGTGTCAGCATCTGCTGTTGGCTAGATTGTTATTTTAAACATAGAAATCATTCCAGACTTTGATGATCAATGTAACCTAAAAGCAAAAAAACAACAACCAAAAGATCAACTTACTTCCACAAACATAAAGGCTCAAAAATGATTGATTGATTTTTCAGTTAATGTAGGATAAATACCACATGACGTGTCACATTAGTTTTTAGAAGCTATTAGCCATTTTGCGAGTTATTAAGAAAATACATACACTACATATTAGACATGCATAGGTTGTGAAACTCTAGACTGATGCTGATGTTTAAATTAGCAATTCGATTGATAGCTGATATTTTTTCAGTATTTTTATTTTGTTTCTGTTGTTATTTTTGCGACACAAAGTAATCTTATTTGAAAACAAAGCTAATCTCTGTTAGTCTTTCAGCTTTTTATTACACAATATTTGCGCATCTAGTGAGTACAAAAATGATGTGCAATTAAAGATAAATATCAGCGACTGATATCAATAAATCTTGCTTTGTTATCCTGCTGATTTGTGTAGAAAATGATGTGATGAGTCACTTAGTAAGATGTCAATTCATTTATTTTACTGGGATCAATAAAGTTTTCGAACTGAAGATAACTTCTGCCTAATGGTTCAAGGTCAAATTCATATTTTGCTTGCTACTAAATCCACAAACACAATTTCAGTGCATGTAGCTATAAATCAAGTCAAACATTTTGTTATAGTTCATATGAATAATGTGATATAGCTGGACTACCAGTCAGAAAAGTCATACTCACGTTTCAGGTATAAAAGGTAGCTAAAAAGGCTAAATTCAGATCAGCATGTAATGAACTTTAGGTAGGTTTTTCCCTTCAACTTCACGCCTACATGTCTGAGCCAAGCATGTACCATCAAGGCCTCCAGCTACATAATAAGGAAATGGAAGTGAGGTTGTCACGAGACAATGCCTTTGCTGGTCGCTCTGCAAGTTGAGACCCATGTGTTGATGTTTGCTGCTCTCTCACTACAACCGTTCGGCTGACGATGGATCCGCCCCATGGAGCATTTGCCAGATTTCAATTCTCACACGTGGAGCGTTGAAGAAGATGACTGCTTTATTTTTTTACATGCAGTGACAGATGATATATGAAAACAAAGGTATTTGAATATAATAGTATTTTCCCCCACAAATTCACAGAAGCTCACGCTAATTCCCATCAGTATGTGTGTTTTCAGAATGATTATGTGTACTCTAAAGCACAAAAAACCCTCAAGAAACTCCAAGACTCCAGTACTCCTACTTTATATTTTTTCCTCAGACATAACCATCTAATGATTCATGTTATTCTGCTGCCTGAGCTTTCAGATCTGCTCTGTTCAGTTGAGCACAGTCTTTGCTTGAGTCCACTGAGCCAGCTTCTTCTCATTAACTTCCATGCATTGCCTTACATTACTTCCATGCCCTGTGGTCGAGAGGCAGCACGTTTCATGTTTGCCTTTATGATTGAGCGAACGTGGGTGCCTGTGAGAGCACACACACTTGCCTGTTTGGAAGATGTGTGTGTGTGCAAGTGTGTGTCTGCGCTCCATTTTAGTGTGTGTGAGTGAGAGATTGCTGTTTTTTGAGTCCAAGGGAGGTCTTCTCTTCTGAAAATCCCCCTCACAATTCCTTGCACCTCTTCGGGCAGCAGCGGTGGTGGCGGCAGCGACGGCGGTGGCAGCAGCAGCAACAGCAGGCTGATTACCATGAGAAAAGAGCATCAGTTGGGTTAATGGGAGGGACAGCCCTCTGAGGGGACAAATGGTAGTTAATAACCAGGGAAGAATCGGAAAAGCTCTGATCCCTTGCTTTGTACTTTTTCACCTTCTAGAGGCACGGATGGGATGGGGTTGGAGGGGGTGGGTGAGGGAGCAAGGGACACTGGGTTCATGCTAGAATGGATGCTGCTTGCTGACAGGCTGTAGGAAAACTGTACTATGTGTTACTTTCTCAGGAGTGGCACTGGGAACCTGAGAACTGCAACAGAATACAGGGCATTGCCAGAGCTGTTAAGTGTGTGCATGTGTAAACACTGGGCAGCGTCCGTACAAGAGTGTGTGGACGTAAGTACATTTGGTGTCATGGGATCAGTGTACAGGTTTTTACTGAAAACAAGTAATACTTTACACATTATTTGATACTTTTCCTAAAAGTAATGCAATTTGTTTCTTAATGACCTGCCGGAGAATGTAATTCGTTACCCTATTTGATACATTACTTTTGTGTTACTCTGTAAAATGACCTTAAACACATTATCGTATAATTATCTATATAAACCATAGGCTATTATTATAATCCATATCTTTTAGTTTTAAAATTGAGATCAAAGAGGCTTCACAGTGATGCAACTGCAGAAACACGAACAGGTAGAAATGAAGGCTACAATGGTGGAAGCCTGACTGCTCGTCACTGTTTTTGTTACCTGTTGAAAATCAAGCTCTGGCTGCAGGACTAGAGTCAGCAAGCCCTCAGCTTTAAAATAATTCTGGGCTCTTGGCTAGCTTTCTGTTAGTATGCTGTCTGTGCAGATGTTTGCAAAGAGTCCACCTTGTGTTAGCACAGTGCGGTTGTATTTGTCTTGATACAGTTTGCATTTCACCATCGTGCTTTTGTCCTTTTATGGAATAAAAGTAAAATTAATGTCCATATTTCTACTGCCTAAAAGCTCCACACCACATTTTTCCTCTTTTCTTCATATAGACAGAAATCAGCTAATAGTAGGGCAAGTGCACAGGAAAAAAGAAAACATGTTAACTTGATGCTTTTTTCTTTCTGTCTGCCTGGTGTGCAAACAACTAAAGAATCTTTGTAAAACAATGTCACAACATAATTGTAACTAACATGTCACTGTGTTACTGAAATATGTAATGTGATTACAGAAACACATTACACTGAACACTGCATGGGACTAGCAGGGAAACAGATATTTCATTTAATTTATTTGCAGTATGTGAGGCTTCACACATTAGCTGCTCGGCTTTCAGGCTATTGTGTGAGAGAGGGCTGAGAGCTGTATGTTGGGTGTGAAAGCAGAAAGAAGTTATGAATTCTGAGAAAGACTGAACAAGGGAGCAAGAAATAGAAAAGCAAAAGGATAAATCTGTAGCTTAGAATGTGGGTCTGATATTGAGTGGTAATGTGGTCAAAGAAAAAAAAAAATCAGCAGTAATTTGTTTTTCCTACCAAGAGCTACAAACTGCCATACTACTAAATGTTATGAAATACTTATAAATGTCAAGACTGGAAAAATACTGGCTAATACTTTGATTAAAATAAGTGAATATTATCAAAAGCTTTATTTTATTCTTGATGATTTTCACTGGTTTTAATCACAATTTTTTCCAGTATTAGACTGTATTTATTTTATTTAGGAAAATTGGGTGTGCAACTTCTTTATTACCATTATTATGAAATTAGTAATTTTTTTGCTAAATTAACAAAAGCAGCTTTGTAGAGTCCAAAAAGTTTAGCTTTATTGTCCCATGAAGCCTGACAATCAAGTCTAACTTGTAGTCTGAAGTCCAAGTATTACATACTCAATTAAAATAGGATTAAAAACAGACTTGGATATCCTTCCTTTTTCAAATGTTAAGTTTGTGGGCAATTAAACATAGCATTACAAATCAGAGGTTTGTTGGATGGAATTGTTTTGCTTTAGTTTTGCTGTGTAGATAGCAATGTGATGGCTAGCCTACCATAGCTAATACCATAGCTAATGTATACCAATGCTAATGTCAGGTAACATTACCAAAGTTTGAATACATAGAACAAGGAAAATATTACTGAAACTTTTTGCTGACTTTTTGTTCTTGTGCATCATAATCATAACATTATCGTTATAATAACAATACCAGTAGAACTGCTGCTTTAGCTAAATGTGGCTGGTAACTGGTGGGTAATATTAGCTAAAGTTGACTGATCTTACTATTAAGTCTGTATGCTGAGTTTATGACTTTCTAGTGTGGAAGATTATTAATTAATTAATTTGACCAGATATTCTTAACACCATGTATATGGACAGAACCCATGTTGAAGTCATATATAATTAGGGTTGCCAACTCCCTGAAAAATAAATAAGGGACACCTCGTGGCCAGGGCCGGGCAACCCAGTTGTCTTCACCCTTCCCAGTGTGGTGAATTTTCTTTTTGTGTGTGCAATTGTTTTTTTTATCCATTTGACTTGAAGTTGATTTAAGCAGATGCATATTCTATTCTTTGTGATATGAACACATGTGAAACAAGTGATCATTTAGCCATTTATTTTTAGCTCAAAATGACAACATTAACACAATAAAACAGGTCTCTTTCTTAAACAGAAGCCTGTCATGCTTAACTTTTGAGAATATAAGTAAATCTTTCTTTAAAAGAACTTTGTCCTGCTTAACATAAAATAATAGAAAATAATAGAAAGAAAAACATTCTTGTAACAGTGCACATTTAGTGCATTTAGTACAATTGGCTTCAGTTGAGGTATTCCAGCTTTTCTAATGCTAATCAGCTGCTCCTGTTTGTAAACCCGCTTGTTCCCATGATTACGCATCTTAACTCATCATCATTATTCACCTATGTATTACTTTTATGTATTAGTCATCTATTTGTTGTAATCATCTATCCTTGCAGTTGTTTATTACACAAAATAAGTTATATTATCACACTTCTGGCCACATAGCGCTGATATTCACTGCACATGCCCATATTAACTTTTTCCAACCAGGTGTTTTCCTTTTCCCATTCTTCCCTTTCTCTGAGGGGAACAAACATTGCTGCTCTAATGCTGGGCTCACACTGTGCGATTTTTTGGCCCATTTTGAGACGATTTTTGGGTCGTGCGACCGTTTTGGTGATCGGACCGATTTTGGCCTTCATCGTGCATCGTGTAGTATACGTGGGGTAACGAGAAGTGATTAACACCTCACGACCAGCTCCCGATCATCAATCGCTCGTGAGCCGCTCACACTGCTCGCGCGCAAACACGTAAACGCCGTGAAAAAGACGGAGCAGCACGGCTGTGCATCGTGTGATCTGGACACAAGCGATGGAGGCACAAGTTGTAGAACTTTGGAAAGCTCATCCGAGCCTTTTCGATGTGGCATCACAAAATGATCACGACCACAACAACCGTGAAAATAGTTGGATTTACACTGCTGCTCAATCACAGCTGCCTGATCATGTTTTTCATTAGCAATTTAACAAAGTTGATGGTGGTGGTGTGTCTGTGTGAGTGAGAGACAGAGAGGGAGAGAGCGACAGATTTTCTGTTATAACCTTCATGTTATGGAGGCACAGTGTGAGCACTCAGGTCGCATCAGAGCATCGGGCGGTATAGTGTGAGACCTGCATCGTGACCACCAACTTCTAACCCCTGCGAGTCAATCGTGCAGTTTGAGCAGGAGCTGAATATCGCGACTGAAAAACTCTCACAGTGTGAGCCCAGCTTTAGGTTTACTGTCGTCCGAGACTTGCACCGCAGTGTCGGCGTTTGTTTCCCTGTTGGCCATGCTTCTTGTTGTGGTCATCTGTTGTCTTCCGGTATTTTCTCCGTAAGCGACCTTTCCTCGACCAATGAGATGAGCGGTAATCTGAATTGTCATACTCGAATTGTCATAAGTGTGCTGTCAGCTCATTGGTCACAAAGCAGGAGAGGGGCTGGGAATTATGTTTTCAAACAAAGCGTTAATTCCATTAACATTTATAGACTACTTTTGATTCTCACTGTATTACGGGACAAAGTGCGTCCCTTATCAGCTCAATACGGGACGTGTACTTTTGTTTCTAAATACGGGACGATTCCGTATTTTAAGGGACGGTTGGCAACCCTATATATAATTTAGATGGTTTTTACTAAGTTCACATGATGTTAAAGGCTAAGAAGTAAGCTAGTAGGTTTAGGCATTGGGGACTAATATTGCTGGGTGCATAAATATGTCCCAAACAGCAATCTTTATCCCAATTTTTACTAAATACAACTCTATGTACATTTACAACATTTAGCCTGGCAGCTATGACAGAGAGAAAAAGATGTTTTGCTGTATAATACACTGATTGAAAACAGGCATACAAATGAGTGGAGGAGCTTACATAGGCACATAAAATTTCACATATGCACAGATATTTACAAGGCTAATTAAAGTAAAAAACAAACAAACCCAAAACCCAACAACAACAAAAGAACCCTCACATTGTCATTTTTACTATGCATAGGCACAAAGTTAATAATACAGGCACACATGCTCTCATTTACTCACTCTTGCAGAGGTTTTTCAGACCCAGGCACATTCTGATGGGTGCTGCAGTATGCTGGTCAGAAATAGTATGAGGATGCGAGATGCTTGAACCACATACTGCCACTTTTCCTCATGGATCTTTTTCTAGGAAGAACAGGGCAGCTGTGGCTTTTCAGAACCTAGATTCATCCATCAAAAAGCACCCATGGTTTACACCACACAAAACACACACATACACACCCTCTTTCCTCTCCCTCATTTACCTCTAGTCCTTCCCCCTTTCTCCAATTCCATACATCCTCATTTCTTTCCATCCTCTCTCTTTTGCTTTTTATTGTTCTTGCTTTTCTTTTTTTCAAAGAGTTTGTCCACCTTTGCCCTTCATCCATCCTTCTCTCACAGACTGAGTTTACAGCCCCAGGCCACTTCCGCCAGGCTGTCTGCAACAGATTTATTAATAGGCTCGTCTCTCTCCAGTAAACACAGCATTGGTTTAGGGGGTCGTCTCTCAGGCACTGATAGACTTGTACTTAACCTTAGGCACTGACCGACTCGGGAATAGTAGAAGGCCTGTTGGTTCCAAGGATGATCCACTGCAGACCAAGTAAAAGAGGGGAACAGTTGGAAATAAACACAAGTATGAAATAGTTTGCAGTGAAAGACTGAAAAATTTACATCTGGTCAGGTGGAGTTTGGTAGGTGAAAGGACAAAGGGGCAGAAGGGGGATGAAATGTAAAAAATGTCATGCGATTTTACTACAGGCAATACAGCTCACACCTCACCCTGTTCATCTACTATTGATTTATGCCACCACATGACAACAACAGATGGAGATTTCCCATTTGTCATGGACTTATGTTAAATATTGTTGGAAACAGTTGGTCCATCTTAACTGATCATTCACTATGCCCAAACCCCCTTTAGTTAAGGTCAATTCATGGTTTCTGTAAACTCAAAACAGACTTGAACAAGCTTCTGTGCATATACCACTGGGGGTTCATGGACACATTCCTACCTAGAAAACTTGATGCTGACCTCTTGACACCAAGAAAGGAACTGGGTTTTTTTTTGTTTTTGTTTTTTTAATCGTTTTTGTGTTAGTAACATAAAAAAGTAAAGAGAACCTAGAGATTAGAGATTAGGAGAGAGGATGTGAAATGTAAAAGAACAGTCTACTCAGATAATCATGTGAGCATGACGCTATAACCTGGCTTTTACTGTTTCAATGAGTTAGCAAACATCTTGACTGTTAGGTAATATTATCAAATAAATGGTGTGACAAATTTAAAGATAGATACTGAATGGAGAGATTTGTTTTTAAAAGGACAGGACTAACAAACGTTTTTGCATTTTTTCATCATAGTTAGTAGTATACAAATTTGGGACTCTCATTTCTTACAAAAACGACCATTGATATACCTAACAGATTTTAGCTGTCGTTGCTGGCGACCTATTCAGGGTGTACATTGCTTTTAACCCCATGACAGCTCAAGGGCTGAGAGATGCAGCATTAATTCGATACGGGGTGGCTGTAGTGTAGGAGGTGAAGCAGGGTCTACATGTCTGAATGTGTGTGAATGTTAGCTAGAAAGGTACTTAAGGATAGAAAAAAAAATACAAAAGCGCTTATATAGCTTATATAGTGTGTGCTAAATAGTCCATTTAGCACACACAGAGTAAAATGGATGGATTGATGGTAGCTATTTTGTTAACTATCAATCTGTTGGTTGTCTTATAGCTGATGCAGACAGCAATATTGTTTTTTAATGTACTTTTTAAAGTTTCCCTTTTGTGATAGGGATTTTTTTTTTTGGCCAGTGCTAAATTTCTACAATGGATAAACATTAGTGATTGCCATTGGTTGAATTCAAGTCAGGTGATCTGAACTTAGGAAGGTGAGTTTCTACTTATACTAATGGTCGTCCAGTATTGGTACATTTCTAAATTAACTCAACTTTCCTGGTAATCTTTTATTATTTGTATTGCTTATCTGGTAAGGTAAACATCAGCATTCTTACCAGCTACGGAGCCATTAAAAGGCATGATAGTAAGGAAATTGCATTTTTCTTGTATTGCACTGAACTGCTAAGTTCCTGTATTACATTACGGCTTTTTAAACTACCCTAAATGTAACAGAGAAGGGGTAGGATTAGACCTCTGCTACAAACTCATAAATTTATGCTGAAGTATAACAAAAAGAGACTTTGACATTCTTATGATTTATCCACGGGTGCCTTACTAGTTTCATACATTTGAAACTAGTTTTAAAAATAACATGAAAAAAAGAAAGCAAATACGCTAAACCAGAAAACTAAAAGCCAGGCACTGTTCTTAAAATAGCAGGAATTTGTGCCAGTCATGATTTACATTACTGAAGAAAGTTTCTGTAATAGGTGAGCAGTAACTTCAATTGGAGTTGCTGAAAAAATGACACCCAGGGTGGATTCAAATCTATTACTAGAAAATTATTATAATTGAACCCATCTCCCTTTGAATAATATGGTCAGGACATACAATTTGGTTTGCTGTTGTAAATTGTAGTTAACTGGGTATGCTACATTTACAGTTTATGTAAATGATTCTGTGAGATTCACTTTGAGCTTTGTAAAATCTAAAAAAAAGCCTTTATTTTTATATACATATATTTGAATAGATTTTATATATATACGACTCTTAGTACAAATAGAGCAAAGGCCTGTCAAGCTTTTTTAGGTTTTGCTAAGATATACTTGAACAGTTGTTATTTGGTGAGTTTTTGTCTTCTTTTTTTAAAAACAAAATACAATTGCTTATTTTTTATGACTATACATGTAGCTATTAACCTTTTGGCATTTCTTTTTTTGTTTTTTACCTTAGGAGGTACCATAGGAAGCTGAAAAAAAAAATCAGGTCCAATTTAGGGAAGATAAAGTATTTTAGAAGCATCTGCATAAACTGACTGTCCTTCAGAGCAGCACTTTTTTTAAAAAAAAAGAAGAAGAAGAAAGAAAACAAGACAAAAAACGAATTGCTGTTGATTTTAGCTGACATTATCCTTGCAGCTAGTTTCAAAGATGACCTCAGTTGTGCATTTCTGCCATGAAAACCCCCCCCAAAACAGAATACACTCTTTTTATGTTTTTGGTGTCTATGAATTCATTGAAATCATAATTTTTATTTTCATTATCACTGAAATTCATTCTTTCAAGCAAGTGAATAATAGTTCAGTTCGTAACATGTTACGACTGTTTAAAACACAAGTTTTTGTGTTTTTTTTTTCTTAATAGTTATTTATATTTTATTAATGACTTTTCTGTTTGAGCATTAACTCTTTTAATTCACTTCACGCACACTTGTCATTGTAAAAGAGCATTTTGGGTGTTTTTCCTTTTAATGAAATGCCTGATGTCTGATTGGCATTTATATAGGTTTCTTGCTAGAGGTTTAGGCTGCAGATGGGGATTATTTTCAGTTCTTGTTTAAAACAACGAAGAAAACGTTTTTGTTTGTACCAGCAGTGCAGAACCCAGATTCATTCAGTGCACTGGCACATAACAAATATTTACATAAGAGAAGCTACAACTAGTGATTTTTAATTATATTATTATTATTTTTCAAATCTGTCAATACAAAATACAAACAATTCTGCAATCTGTTACAGGCTGGTTGTCTGGTGATTGAATTATTATTAAAAGTTTGATGGAACAAACTTTTACAGCCAAACATATTTAATTATTTTTAGGGCTACAAATAGTTGATTAATGACTTTGTCAGTCCTCAAAACATGCTTAAAATGGCACGTTGAGATCATAAAAAGTTACAATATAAATAGTTTCAACTCTAAATATTTAAATTTTTGGAATTTTAATTTTTGCATGTGAAAATTGTAGCCCTTTTCTCTAATTTTTGTATTGTCTAATAATTGTAATCAGGAACAGGTTTTCTAAAAAGAAGAATGTTGTCCAACAACAGGGAACGTAGAACCTTTGAAGTGTTTTTATTCTTTTCTCTTCACTACAATTCTATCCAGATTTTGTTAAATTTCAATATTTTTTTCCGTGAATGTGCCAATAATGTGATGTGTTCGTGATCATCAGCATTCCTAATATCATCTGTTCACGTGCAAAGTTTTCAATCTGAGCCAAAAGTGGAAGTATTGTGGTGCGCTGCTGTGGTGAGCTGTAGCCGAGGACTGCACCAGTACCGGACCATCTAGCGCGCGCACGCTCACTGAACTATGTCAGAGAGTTGTTTAGGATCAACACGTGACTCAGAACAGAATTATGCGTATGTGTATTTTACTGGCACAGTAATATCTGGAATATGGACCTGATGTCGAATGAAATGCAGTCACACACACACTCCTGACTCACACACGCCCTCCCCTTTCTCTTTCGCACACACATTCGGCTACAGTAGTACTGATACATGAGTGCGCCGCTCCTGAGTCATCCTCAGGAAAAAGAGGAATGTAGCCACACTGTCTGATGACACAGTGCTTCTTCTTTTCTCTGAAGTGATTTTAATAATGTTTTTTTTTAATAATGGTGGCCTGTGCCACCCACCCTACTCAACAATCCAGTGCTTGCTAAGTATTGCCAGGCAAAACCTTCAGCTCCCTCAGTAGAAGTAAGTTTCTCTGCTGCTTGTGCCAGCTGAAGTGAGTGATGACTTTGAGCATGGAGAAAAAGAGGCGCATCATCAGCTCGTACCTATGCACTTCTGATTTTAAACACTGGGAACATGACTCATGTAGGACTTACTTTCTGCCTGCAAGTACTCAATGTTTATCTGTGCCTCTACAATGTGGTTGCTTTCATTTTACAGTAACTACTTAACCAACAGATTCTCTGTAGTGAATTCATTGGTGGACAAAATACTTGCATTTCTTATTCAAAAATGTGCATCACCACAGTGTAAAATTGCTGTGATGTATAAAGCAAAGTACGCACAAAGTTGAAAAGTATGTGGCGGTGTCACTGAAATATAAATGTATTTGTTTATAAGCTGTACATAAAAGGACGCAGTAGCATCAATATATAGAGATACTGCAGGGGAAATATCTTTAAGGTATCTTTGAGTAAGTATATCATTACATCATGTTATCATCATTACATTGCACCATTAAAAAAAGGTTTGGTAAAGGGGGAGGTGGAAACTGTTATTTCTCTATTAGTATTAGTTTTATATACAACAGATAAGATAAAACAGCACTTTTCACTGAGTTGAATGAACAGCACCAAGGCCCAGTACAAGATAAATAGGTACTATTTTAAACTGTGAATCATGCAAAGCTATTCTTGTAGAGTCCAAGAATAAAAAATATAATGCTCAAAATAATCTGAATAGATCAAGTTTAAGCATGGCCAGATAAACATTTTGCTCTGGGGCAGGAACTCATTTTGGGCCACCTCTGTTTCAGTAAGACAGTGATAATAAAATACTACAAATATAATGCTATAAAATGCCCTTGTATTTGCATTTATTTACTTCATCGTTTGTTGAGTAGAGTAAATTATTACTTCACTTTTTGAAAACTTTAAGTAAATATATGCTCTGTAAAACCCTAAAATTAAACTTGTTTAATGTTTTTTAATAATAGTAGTCCTGTTATTAATGTTAATATGAATAATATTAAAAATAGCTGAAAACCTGATTAGCAAGATAATGCTCTCTATTTTTAAAAGAACGCAAGGAAAAAATACAGAATCTGCATCTAATGTGTTGCTATCAGTACCATGGATAAATTTTTAATAAAACAAAACGTGTGATTTAACCATGTGAACTTAAACCACATGAGACCAAAGGCTACTCTGCTAAGCTACCCTAGCTATTTATAAAAACAATTTTTATACTTCATAAAGTTTGACTCAATCAGTTGTAACACTAATTAACTCTTTACTGCTTGAAAGGAGCAACACATGAAGCTCTTTTCTGACCTTTGTAATGTAGTTAAAATACATCACTCCCTTTTATTAAAATAACAACTATCTAGCTGTATGGTTGAAAATCTTTGTGTTTTACTAGATGGGATAAAAACCTGTTGTGTCTCAATACATGTCCATTTTTTTTAAGGTCGCTCATTAGAAATAGGGTCTCGTGACTGCAGGCTCTGTGTACTACAATGGATCTAAAAGGCTGCTTTAAGGAACCTGGGCATGTTATTAAGTGTCAAACTACTATGAATAAGTTATGAGCAAGGCTTCACTTTAGAGGGGACATATGTGTAATTAAGAACAATTAACAGTTGTAGACTTGTAGATTAAGACTTTTAAAGTAGACTGTATTAATGAAGTACTATTAAAGGAGAACACCAGTTCTAATTGTGCTGCCACATTGCAAGCGCACAGTAAACAATGCATATTAAGATCTTGATTGATATATAACATTGATTTGTAACTTATTAATTGGTGGCATCTTATAGTCCAGAGACATGCATGTTGGGTCACTAGTGAATCTACAGTGGGTGTGGATGTGACAGATAAAGTGCTTACAGTTTACAGGATAAAATGCTGTATGAATTTATGGTTATATGTGATTTATTATCTAAAATGCTTTAAGTGGTTAGTAAGACTAGAAGAGTGGTATATAAGTGTGAGGAGATAACTGTAAGTAATTCAGTTCAATTTTGCTTTTATTTATATAGCACCAAATCACAACAAGAGTCACCTCAAGGCACTTTATATTGTATATTGTAACCCTACAATAATACAAAGAAAACCCCAACAATCAGATGACCTTCTTTGAGCAAGCATTTGGGGACAGTGGGAAGGAAAAACCTCCTTTGAACAGGAAGAAATCTCCAGCAGAACCAGGCTCAGGGAGGGGCGGGCATCTGCCGCGACCAGTTGGGCGTGAGGGAAAGACGTAATTAGGAGGAGGTTGAGATAAACCCTTGTTATTGGACCAGTAGCTGTAGAATGTTGTCACGCAAAGTAATACGCAGGTAAGCCTTGTGGACAGTATGCTCACCTAATAGTGAAACACTTTTTGGCTAAATTATTTGAGCTGGAAAAGAACTCAAAAATTAGAGCAACAAATTCAAAAGTCAAAAGCTTAGAGAATTCAAATATTTAATTACCTGTTATGTAATATTTGTAATATTTTAGTTATAGTTGAAATACCTATAAAAATTATTAAGGATAATAATAATAATAATAGTAATACCAATAATAATAAATAATAGATTATATTTAATTTAATTACTTTAGGCAAATGCGATAATGCAATTGCACATTATTTTAGCGCTTAGGTTTACAGTGTGCCTTAAGACAACCTGTTACCTCATAAAATAAATAGTGATAGTTGAGTTACATTATTTTGAGTCATGTCTTAATAAAAATTGAGGGAACTAAGATCATCTATAATAATATGTCACTTGGGTATGCCAAAGGAAAATGTTTAAGTTTAGACTTTAGATATTAAGCCAAACAGTTATTGTCATCTGGTGTATTACGGTGCAGATGTCTCCTTCCCCCAGTCTTCATCGCCTGGTAGCTTTTCTGCTTCCTTCACTAACTTGTTTATCAGTCTGCTTACTCCCTTCCTCTCCCCTCGTACCTCTCGCTCTTCACGCTGTGTTTTGATCAGTTGGTGAGCTCCTACCCCCCCCCCCCCCAAACATACTTCCCATTATTTCCTTCAAGTATACTCTTTTGTGCCATTCTCTTTGCCGAGCTTTGAATTTTCCCCCTCTCTGTTCACTCTTTCGCTGTCTCTCCCCCTCCTCCACGACCACTTACCAAATTTAACCCCTCACCCACTTAGATGCATTCCATCAGCTTCATAAACACACACGTGGTACCAAACATGTAATGGTACTTCCTCTGCTGTCCTCCTCTTTTCCTCACATCTCTCCATCTATTCTCTCTCTCTTGCTCTCTCTCTCTCCTCTCAAGGCCTTGGTGAACAACAAGTTGGAAAAATGAAAGTGGGGTGACAACTGCGAGTCCCCTTTCTGCCTCCCCTCCAGGGCCAGTGTGAAGTTTTCAGTTTGATTGAAGGCCTCTTTTCTGTGGTGTGCAGTGTGAAAGCTGTCCTAATTGAATGATAAAGTGCCCCGAGATGGAGTCCACTGAATAGCCAACAATGGCCAGCCTGTGTGTGGTAGAGGGATTTTGGTTCACATCCAGCCTCTGCCTCTCTGCTCCGAGAGGGGGCCTATTATAATACTCTCTGCTGGACTCGGTCACGTGATACTGCCTTGCTCCCTGCTACTCACCCCCTCCTCCCTTTTTGTCCCCTCCCTGTTCCAGTGTGGCCTGGCCAATCCGGTCACATCATCGGCCTCTTCTTCACCCTGCTGGTTTGGTTGGATGGTCTCATTTTACCAGCGAGTGAATCTCTTTGTGTGTGTGTGTGTGTGTGTGTGTGTGCGTGTGTGTGTGTGTATACTGTACGTATCTATTAACTCAAAATGTCCTCAGGCCTGTGCATCCATCCACTGCTGTCAGGTTACCAGGGTGATATAGAAAAACTCTATGACAAAACAGAAGTGAAAGCAAGCACTAGATTTCAAAGTGACTCATCTTATTGATCTAAGTTGAAACCTTTCAACCACAGAGTGTTTGACAGTTTTAGGGTTGCCAAAAAGTTTGGATATTTATAAAGACATATAAGAAATTTGAGAATGCTGCCCAAAGACTTCTGAATATTCAAGAACACCAAGTCACTTCCCATATGGAAAAGATATAAATCTTATAAAGTTTGTATCTGTCTTGTGTGGAACTTGTTTGAAAAGCATACAAGAGTGAAAACAGATATAAAATCCCTTGAAAAATTATATAAATGAAACTTGTATGTTTTGGATACCTATTAAAACAATATATGAAAGTAATGAGAAAGTGCCAACTTTCATGAGTAAATCATATAAGCCTTATATGATTCACTATATGAAGTAAGCCAAATCTTATGCAAGTCTTTTATAAGTTTTTTTCTATTTCTTCTCCATATGGGTTGACTTGGGCAGCTTAAAAGTGGATGCTCACAATTTCATTGAGAGAGAATGATGTGCAGTGGCACTGGCACCAGCTTCTATTTCGATAGAAAGGACATCTGTGTATCTATTTAGCTAGCTATCTGCATTTACTTTTTTTTGTTTCAACTTTTGTATGACTGTAAGAAATTCATTATGAACAACTTTTCTACAGAATTTCTTGCACAGCCTCTTGATATCAATAGCCTTCAGTCACTGTAGCATTCCAGCCAGACTTTATTCAGACGATGCACTCAATGATCATTACGGATGGACCATAATTCACAGAAAAGGCACAGGATCAGCCTGCTAGATCACTCAGAAACTTGTTAACAATCAAGTAATACATTTACAAATTGTCTGAAATTTAAACGAGTACAATACACAAACATACCTGTTCGCCTTCCAGCTAGATGCTAATTTAAAGATGGATGGAAAACAATAAGTTTCTCATTAACCTTTTCTGTGGCAAGCAGTAGCAGTACGATCTTCCTTCCCGGAAGTTGCCCGTTCCGAATTTCAAAATAAGAGTCTAATCTATATTATAAGGTATAATTTGTTCAGGGATTTAAGTGTTTGAAAAAGTATCAAATAAACAAATAATCTGGGTCATTTACAGTCACCACAACCAACCACTTTTTATACACACATTAAAGTTTCACTTGTGGTCTGACTATGCTTCTGTCTATGTAAGAGTTTGTCATAAATCCTTAACTGACTAGCCAGCATGCATTAATGTCTTATACTACATCTGCTACTTTTTTGGGATTCATTTTTGCCATGAAGTGCTTGTTTTGTGTTCTGTTATGAATAAGTTCATTTAAGTGGTGAAATTTCAACTGTTGCCAAAAGGCCGAGATGGCAGAAAGGTGACCTTTGATCATCAAGATCTGTCTAGAGGAAGTAAAAGACATAAACATTTTCAGTATGTGGACCTATGGAAAGACCCTTGGTTGCCTTCAAGTGCCACTTTTGGTTTTGATTGACTCGACTCTTGATTGACCTGCCAGTTGCAGGTGCTTGATCCATTGCTTACTGCTCCTGTCTCCATTCACAGATTTCATGTAGTCAAGGCTCAAGACTAGAAGTGACTGGCAGATACCCATGCAAGATGGCCAATATAAAAAAAAAAAAAGCAAACAAACCACCTGTTACTCTGGGCCTGATTCTTGTATAAGAGACCCAGCCACCTCTTTTTTCCATAAATTTATGTATTTTAATTTCAAGCAAGGCAATCACTTTTGAAATACATATTTTCAATGTTTGCAAATTCAATAATTACATGTTTGCTAACTAAGTGAAAAAATTTAGATATAGCTGATGGCTAAAATAATCATGGTTGTTGTTTTGTTTCATTCCAGATTACTTACGTGTATTTATGAAACTACAGTAAAATAGTTGGGCTTCTATTGTCTGTAAGCAGATGTAAATAATTGTTTTAGTCCTTTAGCTTCGTTCACTCCAACTCATTGCAAACTTTGTGGAAAAAGCTTCTTTCGGCACGTTTGCCTGAATTGCAGTTAATTTCCGTGCAGTATGATGGTATGACTATCAGCTCTAAAACTGCTAAGACTTTTATACAACTATTAATAATACTCATTTAAAAGTGATGAATATTTACCTAATGACCTTAAAAATGGTAAATGGCCTGCATTTGAATAGCGCTTTTCTAGTCCCTAAGGACCCCAAAGCGCTTCACACTACATTCAGTCATTCACACACTGGCAAGCTACATTGTAGCCACAGCTGCCCTGGGGCGCACTGACAGAGGCGAGGCTGCCGGACACTGGCGCCACCGGGCCCTCTGACCACCACCAGTAGGCAAACATGGGGTTAGTATCTTGCCCAAGGATATTTGGCATGCAGCCAGGAGGCAGCCTGGGATCGAACCACCGACCTTCTGATTAGTGGCTGACCTGCTCTCGAACCACCGACCTTCTGATTAGTGGCTGACCTGCTCTGCCACCTAAGCTACAGCTTAGGTGGCAGCTATTTGTTTTCAGTGAGCATTTTTTCATATCAGAGCAAACTCTGTGAACTGAATCACAGTGAGACTGGTCTGGTCACAGACACACACATTTTTTTGTCTTTTAATTGTAGAATAAGATATATTATAAGAGATATAAGAGATATTATAAGTTTAGTAAATAAACCTTTATAATAAATGGTATGCAGTACAAAATACAATATTTTCATTCATTGGCTGTGCCTACCAATGCCCCTCTCTGGTGACAATGCTGGTGGTCATTAGTTTGTTTAGAAAGTTTGTGGAATTATTAGCAGACCGTCTGTTCTACTTAGAAAACAGACTTCTAACTTGAGTTTAACATAGTCATAAGGATGAACAGGAATGGCACAGTTGGTTACAGAAAGTGAGATGAAAGTGTAAATAAATTTCCAAGTTAGCTGCAATGCCCCACTGTTTTCATCTTTTAAAAAAAAACAGTTTTATGGTACTTCATATCTTGGCTACAAAATGAGGCAAAGCTTTCTGTTTTAGTTATGATTTTTCCACATCCCTATATCTTTGATTTAGCATGTATTTGACCTCTTATGATGCTCTACTCTTGCTGAAGGAATATATTTTTGTTTAATTTTCTCTTCAGTCAAATCAAAGTCATCACCTAGGGGCATAAGGATTTACTTGATTAATATAATTAATGTAATAAACAGGTGCATGAGAATTGTAGCTGCACATGCGCAAAGATAGTGTGAGAGAGAAAATGAGACACTGGGCAGTTTATTTATCTGGATAAGGTAAAGGCCAGAGAGCACTGAATCACAGTTAACTCTATTCACACAAAGCAGTGAATGGGCTGTAGTAATCATTATAATAGGAGAGTTAGCAACTAAAATGATTTCAAGTAATCACATTTCCTGTAGGTCTTTTAAAAAAACAAAAAAAAAACAAAACAGTTTTATTCGTTTTATTTCTACTCTCTTTATTTGGAATTTCTTGTAATCAATAGTCTCGAGACAGCGTAACTATAGCCAATACAATAAAACAATAACAAAAGTAGAGTGAAAGATTATGGGTATGTAACAGATGTAAAATTTGATTATGGAGTTCCTCAGGGTTCTCTGCTGGGACCAATTCAATTTATATTTGTGTATTAATTAATCCTTAATGTGCATTGACTTTTACTTTCTGTAAAAGTCACTTTTACTTTTACTTCACATTTACTAACAAAACATCAAATATCAACATGCCTCAACTACTTAAGTAAAGTAAGAAAGTAAAATTTTATTTGTTTAGCACCTTTCAAGACAGAAATCAGAAAGTGCTTCACAGAAAAGCTAAAACATAAAAACAGAAATCAACCAAAAGCAAGTTAAAAAAGATGGGTTTTTAGCTGTTTTAAATGAAACCACTGAGTCCACAGATCTCAGGCTTAAAGGAAGGGAGTTCCAGAGTCTGGGGGCCACAGTTACAAACGCTCTATCGCCTTTCGTTTTCAGCCTCGTATGTTGGACGACCAGCAAGCCCTGATCACATGACCTCAGGGATCTGCTGGGGATGTACTAGGGTTGCACGATTTTGCATAAAATGAGAATCACGATTTTTTGGCTTAGAATTGAGATCACGATTCTCTCACGATTTTCTTTTCCAGTATAAATATTTATTGCACTTATTAACTGCACATCAACTTCGTAACAGTTGAGACTGAACATAAAAACAATAAATGTCTCACGTTTTGTTGTTGCCGCAAAATGTTGTACTGCTTGAAATTCCGTCTCCACCGTTGCTCGACACTGCGTGTATAGAGCAGGTAGTGCAACAATAGAAAAATTGTTGCGGGACAGCACTGTGTAGCGTTTGTTTAGGGTGTTGATCATTTTCCTAAATCCCTCGTTTTGCACAGTGTTGATGGGAGCCATATCTTTGGTCAGGTGATAAGTGATAGCCTCCGTAATTTCTTTGTGCCTGCGGGAGTTCGATGTGAAGCGTTGTATAAGGTTCCTGTTATTGATGTTTGGGTGGTTGACCGGGACGGATTTTCTCCTGTGACTTTCTCCTCATCCCTGACGTGCTCTCCGTTGTTTTTTCCCTGCTAATTTTAGCATCACACGGCACAGCTTCTGTATCACGTGGTATAAGGCTCCGCCCTTGCCATTTGTTGAGAAGGAAGAGTGAGCGCTTGTTTTCATGCAGATTACGTCCCGGATCAAAATGCGGTACAATCGTCGTCATCTTTTTTTTTTTTTTTTAAATCGTTGTCATTTGGAAATGAGATCGCACATAAGTATGAATCGAGATCACGATTTTCTAACGATTAATCGTGCAGCCCTAGGATGTACTGATGTAAAAGATCTCTGATATAGGTTGGTGCTTGACCATGCAGAGCCCTGAATGTCAAAGTCAAAATCTTGAAGTGGGTTCTGAATTTTGTGGGGAGCCAGTGCAACTGGATCAGCAGGGGTGTAACGTGGGAGAATTTAGAAGATTTGGTCAGAAGCTTTAAGGCAGTGTTCTGAACAGCTTGCAAATGATCCACAGAAGCTTTACAAGTGAACAAAGAATTGCAATAATCCAAATGAGATGAGACCAAAGTCAGAGCTGAGTCAAAATTTACACCAAAGTTCCTGATAGAAGGTTTGGCAAAGGTAGCGAGAGGGCCTAAGTTTTCCATAACCAAAGGTACCAATTTTTTGGGAGCACAAACAAGGACTTCAGTTAACAATTTAACGGGATAAATTGGATCACATTAAAAAAAAACACCATTTGTGCTTCCTGTTTTCACCTTTGCAAACTATTACTATAAATATGATTACATATATATCTAATATAGCACCAAAAAATATTTATTATTAGTCCAGGGAGGAATTTTTTCAAACCATTCCTTTGGGAAAGAAAGCAACAAAAACTATGAAAATAATAATAATACATGACAGTAATTTAAAAGATTAATTAATGCAAACAGGCAAAAAGCTTTATGACTATAATGGAAGAAATTCCTTTAGTTATTTAAAAAAAAATGTATGTCTGTTTTTAGATTTGACAACCACTGCTTACTTTGCTTGCATTATACAGGCATTATAAATGCTTCCTTTAGGCAGTATTATTAGAAGGCTTGCATTTTCATTGCTATGCAGATGATACTGAGCTTTATCCATGAAGCCAGATGACACACACCAATTAGGTAACCTGCAGGTTTTCCCACAGGGCTGAATAAACTCTAATTCCCTGCTTCTAAGTTCAGATAAAACTGAGGCTTTATACTCAGCTATTAAATCTTAGAAACAGGGTGTCTAACCAGATTACTTACTCTGGATGGCATTACTTTGTCCTCCAGTAACACTGTAATGAACTTGGACTCAGTTTTAATTGGTATTATGACTTCAGTGTGCGCATTAAAGAAATACACAGGACTGTTCTCTCGCATTTGCAGAATCTCTAAAATGAAAAAAAAATTTTCTCAGAAAAATTAGCTCATGTATTTATTATTCCTAAGCAGAACTAAACTTAAAAATTCCCTGAAAAGGTTTCAGTTGATCCAGAATGGTGAAGCAAGACTACAGACAGGGACTAGAAAGAGAGAGCACATTTCTCCCATATTGGCTTCACTTCACTGGCTCCCTGTTAATTCCAGAATTTAATTTAAAATCCCTATCTTGAGATACAAGGTCTTGAATAATCAGGCTCCATCTTATCTTAACAAACCACCCTAACTGAGCATTTTACTTTCTGCAGGCTTACTTGTGGCTCCTAGGAAATTTAAAAGTAGAATGGGAGGCAGAGCCTTTAGCTTTCAGGCCCATCCAAAGTGGGAACCAGCTCCCACTTTGGATTTAAAACTTTTTTGATAAATCTTACCGTTATGGCTACAACAGGTGACTCCGAATCCTTTCTGAGTTGTGCTGCAATAACCCTAAGCTGCTGGGGACTTTCCATGATGCACCGAGCATCTCTTCTTCACACACCTCTTATCATATCGTCTCTTCCATCTTTTGTTCTGCTCCCTCCCCTCACCCTGAGCTGGTTATAGCAGATGGCAACAGTGGCAAGGAAAAACTCCCTTTTAATAGGAAGAAACCTCTGGCAAAACCAGGCTCAGGGAGGGTTTTCCCTGAGCCTGGTTTTGCCAGAGGTTTCTTCCTATTAAAAGGGAGTTTTTCCTTGCCACTGTTGCCAAATGAGGTCTTCAGATTGTAGTGGTTTTTACTCTATTATTTTAAGGTCTTTTCTTTTCTCTACCTTACAGTATAAAGCACCTTGAAGTGACTGTTGTGATTTGGTGGGATTCAATGTAATTCAATTGAAAAATGTTCTGTGAAACTTTAAACAGCACCCGTGGTCAACAAACACAAAATTATAGTTGGTGCTTTAGGCCATAGAAGGCTGCCTGGGTTGTAATACACTGGCAAAAACCTTGGTTAAAACAAGCCTTCCTCAGGAAGTACATTTATCTTTTTATATTAATGTATGCTAGATGGCAGCACGGCTACTAGATGCCAATGAATATGTAGATTTATCACAGGTTAATTCACCATTTAGTACTGAAGTGGAATACAGGTGAATACTTCCTGCAGAAGCAGGAGTTGATTTCGTAGGTCTCATGCAGGGGTAAGCATGAAATAAAGAGCTGTGGTATGGATGCAGGGCAGTCTGTTAACTATTTTACTCTCCGACTGAAATTTAAACCTTTCCCAGAGAAGGACAGAGCTTCAAACAGAATTCCTTACATCCCCCACCCATGTACACCCTTGCTACGTACACACACATTTAAAGTGTTGGAGAGGTAGTGAGGTGGAAGACCACCCTCTGGCATCCCAGTCATGCAAATGAAGGTGTGTTTTTATCTCTGGGGGCTGGAAGAAAGGAGAAGGAAAGAGCTGTGTAAAAATGTGTTAATGAATAACTCCTGAACTCAGCACTCTTTCTGCACAGGCTCTGAACAAGTCTTCCTCACTCACTCACTCACTCACTCACTCACTCACTCACTCACTCACTCACAGTGAAACTTTCTACACTTGTCACCAGATTTCCCCTTACTTACGTTTTGCTTTTTCTAGTGAGCCAAAGGCCATGTCCACACTAATACATTTTCGTTTTGAAAACGCATCTTTTTCTCTCCGCTTTGGCCTTCCGTCCACACTGAGATGGTGTTTTTGGTCAAGGAAAATGGAGCTTTTTGAAAACGCTCTCCAAAGCGGATACATTTGAAAACGCTGTTTTTGTGGCGCAGTGTAGACTGCATAAACGGAGACTTTTAAAAACGATGATGCATTTTAGTCATATGTCATTATACAGCAGTTGTTTTGTTTGCTCTCAGTTTTGACAGCCCTATTAAAGATTAATATAATTTGGTACATGCTCCAGATAGCTTTCTCACTCGCTTTTGCAACTTTGTACTTTTGTGTTACTCGCAGCAACAACCCCACCTCATTGTTAGTCCATTTAAAAACATGGTGCTTTTCCTTTACATTTGGCTGTGACGTTTCAAAGAGCTGGAAAGTAAATAAACGGCAGACAGAAATAGCGCCGGTCGAATCATCTTACGTTTCACCCATGCGCAACACAGGAACATAGCGTTTTCAACGCGTTTTTTTTAGACGAAAACGCCATTTTCAAATTCATCCGGATTAGTGTAGACATAGCCAAAGACTTGTAGGTCTGAAGTGTTTTAAAAAAGTATGATTGTAGTGTTCACTTTCAAAGAGATATTTGAAGTTCTTATAATTTTGTGGAAATATCTCATATATAAGCATAACGGCTCAGCAAAATGATAAGTTTGGTAAGTATGGTAAGTTTTCTACAATGCTAACTTTGTAGAACACATGGTTGTAATTTCCAATTAAAGCTTTACACTGTAGCTAATGGTACTTAGTGCAATGCTAAAACCACTACTATTTCAAAACCTCAGTGTTACTTTTAAATATGCAATACTGGGTTTATTTTCCAGTTAATTACTTTTCTTCTTAGACTCTAGAGCAGGGGTGGGCAACTCCAGGCCCCGAGTGTCCTGCAGGTTTTAGATCGCACCCTGGGTTAACACACCTGAATCAAATGATTAGTTCATTACCAGGCCTCTGGAGAACTTCAAGAAATGCTGAGGAGTCATTTAGCCCTTTAAATCAGCTGTGATGGATCATGGACACATCTAAAACCTCCAGGACACCGGCACTCGAGGTCTGGAGTTGCCTACCCCTGCTCTAGAGTATCGTTGCATGATGAACAGTTAAAAATCTTCCTTTTTTATCTTAAACGGTGTCTTGTTGCAGCCTCTCACTTAATCAACTACTGTCTGAAACCGTAACTAGATTACATTATAGAAGATGGATGTAGCCACCATGACCACCTGTTGGTTTTGGTTCACATTTGGACAGGAGGGTGGAGTTCTGGGCCAATTTCCAGACTATTTTGATTAAGAAGATGTATCCATAATCTTTAGAGATTGATATTCACTAATCAGAGGTAAGAAATAGAGTAAAAAAGTGCTGGGATTTCACTTGCCCAAACTGCAGCACAAACATCTTGGTCTATACCACACATCAAGTGATTAAAATGGCCAAAAGGCCATAGTTTTTGCGGCAATATTTGGATAATAGCACACACAATATTATGAAATTGGTCTGATAAGGAGACTAGAATAACGGGGCTTTCTCTTTAGCTGTGTGTAACTTCCTGTACTGCATAATCTCTATAGAGTCCACAGCTGTTGTCATTTCTCAGCTTGGACCAAAGTGGTCGCAATGCAGAGCAGTGTATGTACGTTAACACTGGGCATGTTTTTGCTATCTGCAGTGTCGTAATCAAATACAAAAGCTAAAATTCCCCATGTTTGACAGATGGTATGCTGACATTTTCCTCTGCACTTTCATCTCCCCATCACCTACTGGCTGATCTGATCTTATCGTCTGATGCTATGTCCATAATCATAGAGGTTACGACAAGTACTGATTTGCACTCTAGGCCTTTCTGTTTTTGAGGCCTGTCGTAGTGTTGAATTGCTTTTTGTTGTGGAAAATCTCAGGTTTGGAGCTCATTCATGGCCAGGTTTCGCAATAGTCTGCCAGTTGTTTGTTAACACTACCCATTTCTATCTGCCCATCGTGCAATAACAACAACAGGGCAGTTTGTGGCTGGCTATATGAAGCCACTCTACTTTGGTGCTTTCAACTGTATGTAAAAACAGAGTTGTTTTTTCTCACCATAACCTCAATTAGTTTTAATTATTATTATTGTGTCCCAATATATTGCATCTTTGTGTCACATATAAGAAGTGAGCTGGATGAAGGATTCTAACATATAACTGAATGATTACAGTACTGTCACGCTGCTGGTTTGAACTGAAATACCCCCGCATTGAACATCTGTGTTATCTGCCCTTTTTTTTTCTGTTTTGCCGTGTGCTCTGCTCCTGTCAGATGGCTGCTTACTCTTTTCATCTCATTCTTTTTGTGTTATGTTCTCTCTCTCTCCTTCTCTTCTGCCTGTTGCTGTCATCCGCCCGAAGGTGCCTACAGCCAACACTTCCACTAAACGTGATCGAGTTTCAAAAAAAATTCAAAGAATGCAATCTGCCCACTGCCCAATTCTTCAAGGTCCTGTTTATGCAAGAATGTTATTTTTTACAAGTCTCTACCTTTAACCCCCTCCCCCTTCTACACACCACTTTCCTCTTTCCATGGTTCCATTACCGTGAACATCCTTTAAAGACCAAGTGTGTGTGCATTCAGTAAACTAGTGACAAAACAGAAGAAAATTAGCTGTAGGACAAGAGTGGCAAGGAAAGATTAAAAAAAAAGGCTATGAGTTCATTGAAACCTGTAGATTTCTGTAAACAAAAGGCTGTTGAACAATGCCTGTTGTTTTAAGCTGAGCTGACGTTGCCAAACTTAGAGATTGTTTGTTGCTGACCCCATCTGAATCAGAGAGAGCCAGCAGCAGCACGGAAAACAAAAGTGACCGAGTCCCAGCGGCTGGACGGACTGGCTCAGACGGACAAGCTATATGTGTCAGAGCAGCTACATAATGACTCCGTGTGTGGGTTTGATATTAGTGTTCTCATGTTTGCATTGTTTAAAGTTCAGTATTTTATCTGACTGTACAATGTCTTTTTCAGTATTTCTGACCAAGGATGTTATTATAAGATTTGTCAGAAAAGATCATCTCATTTCTGGGGCTGGAAAATAGAGCTGACACAGAAAAGCTAAAAGCTGCAGTTCCTCCAACGGCCACTTGAGGCTGACCCCCATGTTAAAATGCCCACATTAGAATGAATTAGAAAGCAGCCTGGTGTCTCATTCACAACCACAAGTGTTTGGTCGGTGAATCTTTTATCCATATGGAG
Organism: Pundamilia nyererei; assembly: GCF_000239375.1. Taxonomy (NCBI): domain Eukaryota; kingdom Metazoa; phylum Chordata; class Actinopteri; order Cichliformes; family Cichlidae; genus Pundamilia; species Pundamilia nyererei. The sequence goes on along the minus strand of NW_005187680.1, from coordinate 349,624 downwards.
CAGTGGCTAAAACACAAATTTTGAGGTTGGTGGTATTATGTTGGCTATATAACAGCCAACATAATAGATAATATCAGATCTTTTTTTATTAATATTACTAAATGCTGTTTCTACAAATTATGATATATTATCATTTGTTGTCCATTTTTGTGTTAAAATTTGTTGCTAAATAGATATTTTTATTTGGGCTCAAAAGTGCATATTTAATATAGTAAAAATACATGTGAGGAGGTGTGCAGTTGAGGAGGTATAAGTGTGACAGTTTGCAGTACGTAGATGTTCTGCTCTTTAAACATGAGAGAGGGTGAGGGCATTTGGCGTGACGCCCACTGGAACTGTGCCCACTTCTCTGGCTGCTGTGGAGCTTCATGTCATGGCCAGGACTCCCTGCCAGAAGGGCTTTCCCCAGAATCACCTCTGCACACACACACACACACACACACACACACACCCACACACACAGACTCCTTTACACGCTGAAAACACAGACACACATGCCTTACATTTAGTCATGCTGCCCGTGTCTTTAATGTCAACATTTTGATAAAGCTCTGCAACGGAAACACTGTATCCTGAATACTAATACGCTGACTCTGCAGGTTTTTTTTGTTTGTTTGCTTGTTTCTTCTTTGTGGTTCATCTGGTACAAATAATCATAATATAGATGTTCATGATGTTCAACTTTATCTTTTGGCTTAGCTAAGGGTCAGAGATTTTACTATTCTGCTTGATCTTAACTTGCATTTGAAATATTAATATAATACACTGTTAAATATCCAGTACATAGTCAGTATAATGCATAAGTTTCCAAATGACTATGCAGTCATGTGAATAACTAATTACACCCTGTGATTTATTTTCCCAGTCTTCTTTACAATGTTGTTGCAGCTCATTGAGGTTCACCTGCAAACTTCAATGCACTGTCAAACTGCGGCGTTATGACACAGGATTTCACTCAGGTGGAGGTCTGCACTTTGTTCCATTTAATTCCTTCACTTGACAGCCATTCTGTGGTAGATTTACTGCTGTACTTTGTATCATTGTCATGTTGCATGACCCAATTTCAGTGACTGATGCTCAGATCCTTTCGCTGTAAAATGAGCCCAAACAATTGGTGAGGCATTTGTACTGAGGTTCTCACCAAACATGGTGCTGTGCGTTATGGCCAGACAGCTCCACTTTGCTCTTGTCTATCCAAGGAACTTGGGCCGTCACTTACTAACAGCTTTCAGACCGCTCCTCTGTGGACAGCTTCCAGTTTAGATTTGGGAGACAGGTGCCTGTTCCACTTTTAGGATTAGACTTAAAACTTTTCTTTTTGATAAAGCATGTAGTTAGGACTGGATCAGATGACCCTGAATCCTCCCTTAGGCTACGTTCACACTGCAGGTCTTAATGCGCAATTCCAATTTTTTGATCAAATCCATTTTTTTTGTCTGCTTGTTCACACTACAAATAAAATGTGACAGCAAACGCGCTCTAGTGTGAACGCTCAAAGCGGCCCGCATGCGCAAAAGAAGACGTCACACACGACGCGTTCTGTTTAGACCCAGAGCAAACAATATTGTTTGACTAATGGCCCTTAATATAAAGACTTTGGACTTTACGTTTCCCAATTTTTGCTTGAAGTTTTGTTATTTACATAATAATGTAAATAACCTAATAATTATCCTTATTGCTGTTTTAGAGAGGAGCGGTGCTTCAAAGGATAGTTGCAGATTTCTGTCAGAATCTGCAGATTATACAGTACAAATAAAATGTTCACGTTGTCTTCCCAACAGTTTCACTAACATCTACACTGGATGGCCAGGAAGCCTTCGTGATGTCTTCTCGGGCGCTTCTCGGGCGCTGATAATTGGCGTCTGTCTCGTGTCAGTGATGTAAAAGACGGATTTAATGCGACATGACCATTCAAACAGCAGTCGCTTTCTAAAACATCGGATATGTATCGGATTCAGTACCACATACGTAAGTGACCCAGATCGGATTTGAAAATATCGGATTTGTACTGTTCACACTGTCATACCATGATCGGATATGGGTCACATAGGGTCAAAAAAATCGGATTTGTGCTCGGAGTTATGCTCCAATAGGGCTAGGCTGCTGTGGGCTTCGCATAATGCATCGAGTGTTTCTTCTTCACTCGCATTTTTATACTCACTATGTTTTTATACAGCCCTCTGCATTTAATCATTAGTTGTTATTATCCATCTCTGGCTCTTTTCCACAGCATGTCATTGTTCTGTCTCTCTCCCTTTACACAAAGTTTTGGCAGATGGCCGCCCCTCATTGAGCCTGGTTTTACTGGAGGTTTCTTCCTGTTAAAAGGGAGTTTTTCCTTCCGACTATCACCAAGTGAATCATAGGCAGTCATCTTATTGTTGTAGAGTAACCTTGAGAACCTTTAGCCTGCTGTTGTGTTAGCCAATGAAGCTCAAACATCAACAGGAGTGGGATTTGGAGTTTGATTTCAGCTGTTTGTAGGTGTACTTGAGAAGTAAATGATTTTATTACATACCTGTAATTTGTGTACTTAAATAATTACTTAGAAGACGTTAAGCCCATTGTGGGGACAGGAATAAGTAGTATCTAATACCAGACAACATAGTTGAAAATCATTCATGCTGACCCTACCCCTAACCATATGCTATCACAATATCTATTTTTATTTTTTTAATTGTTCTTCTATGTCTTGGCAGTTTTTTTTTATTCCCTTTTGTTTTTTCTCCAAAACATAAGGTTAGCATTAGATTCCGAACCAGGGTAGGGGTTGTCACTGACCGAGACCTCAGAGGGCTAATAACTGTCACACTGATTTACTGATTCTAACTGGTGAGTTTATAAATGCTCTCCATAACAACATATAGGGGGAGGCCTCTCTAATTCTCAAAGTATTAATATGTAGCTTAGTTGGCTAGAAAACAATGACCTCATGCGTCAAATCTTATACGTAGTACATAAAACCGCACGGACGCTGCGCCTCATTTCTTCATTGTTGTGGTAGTGATTAAATAAAGCTGTAGGGAACATTCAAGTAAAAGTGACCTATGCCTAAATGAATCAGTCCCTTCACTTTAACAGACTGATGACACAAAAATGGTACATGTCCCATTTTGAAAGATGCTTTGCCTTCAGCCGGTCAGTGGCATGTGTGGCCACTCAAATACACAATATTATTTAAAAAAATATTTAGGGTTTGAATGGAAGAATACATTATGTATTTCTGAGCATATATTTATAATTACCGTTGGACAGTTGGAAGTTGTCCACTGTGTGCTTGTATGGTTAAATTTGAAGTGTTGGAAAAGATTTATGTATGTGTATTTATACATGTGTTTGTGTGTGTGTTTGTGTGTCTGAGAGTGTGTGACCTGCAGTATCACTAACTGACACATTCCCAGTGTCAAATAGTCAGCGTGGACTCAGTGTCACCCCCAGCAACCTGGCTGACCCCCGCATTCCCCTCAGTGGCTCAACAGAAAACACACATAACATGTGTACACACAGAGACACACATTGTGTATTTTAGTCAAAGTTTAATAAGAAATTGCAGCTAATATGTCAAATAGTTTTCTCAGACAAAGGTTCAAACACTGCATAAATCAAACAAAACACAAACTCTGTGTTTAAGTGAAAATGGTTTTAAAATAATATGAAAAGGCTGACATGTTGGGAAATATCACAACTAAAATGATTACTAAGTAATATGACTAGATATAAAAATGACTCAGTGTCCAAAGAAGATGAGTCATCAAAAAGCCTGGACAAGGTCCACTCAGTGAAGGATTGAGTGGGTAGATGGTTGAGCAACCCTGTGTCAAAGTAGAATTGCAGAGAATTTGGCAATTATTCTTATTCTTATTCTTAATAATAATAATAATAATAATAATAATAATAATAATAATAATAATAATAATAATACAGCCACAGAATCAGGCTAAATCTGTGGTGAGGCTGACAACCAATATTGAATCTGTATGTTATCAGTATACGGTTAATAACCAGGAGCAAATTGTAAGCATAACTTGTGCATCTGTAAAGCTGCAAAGTTAAAAGTTCTGCTCCAGTCACACTGTGGTTTGGTGTCTAACACTACAAACGTTTGGGTGTCGGGCTAAATTTAACTAGCAATGTCATGGCCAATACTTTGGTCATATCTGCATCATTTTTGTGTTTCTCAGTTGTGCTGCAAACACATTTATAGCTTCATGTTGGTTAAAAAAACTATGAGGCATCATTTCAAATGTAGCATCTTTTAGTTTCTGAAATTCTGACTTTTTGGCTGAAATAAACCAAAACCCTTAACACTGCAACTGGTGTTAGGGGCAATGGCGTTTGTTATATTTTTTTGTTGTTCAGCTGTTTTTTCTCGTCAACTACCCAAACTGTCCTTATGTTCATATAGGCGTCTAGAAAACATGCACTTTAACCATTAAAAAAATACCATCACAGTAGTCAAAGAGATAATTGTACACAGCTATAGAAATACAATTTACCACAAGAATATGGGGCTCTAATATGTGGTTCCTTGGGACGGTGATTTTTGTTAGTTGTTTCACTGATTTGATCAGGACTGCAGAATGCATCTAAGAAAATGCAAACCCTGTGTTTGTTTACCAAAAGAGAAACAGTCCAGATAATCTCCAGCATGCCTGGAGGTAAACTGTCCTTGAACAGTTAGAATGTGTATTTTTGTCCTCTGATAGCTTTGTCTAAAAAAGAAAACAAAAACTGACCTGACAGGGTAAAACAGTTTGTATCAGATTTCATGGGTGATTCTATACATGCACTTGTTGAATTTAGATAATGCTTAAAAATAACTGCCCAAATAAGTTAGTTGAGATATTTCAAGATGGCTGCAGACACTTTGCTTAGAATTCTGGATGCCAGTCTGCGAGTGTCCTTGGAGTAAACCCATGAAAGCCCATAATTTCAAAATTCATCAAAAATTTTCACAAAATTTAGTTCCCATCCAGGTCCAGTGGATGAAATCTTGTCATCCTGAAAGAGGATGTAAATGTTTCATTAAGGGCTTTGAATTGTTCCTCCCAAGTCTTGCATTTTTTTCAAATTCTCCTCGAACTTTTCAGGGTTAGGGTTACATTTGTTAATCAGGATTGGCCAAGATAGTTTATAATAGCGGTTCAGGGGGTGCAAAATATCCCAGTCAAATATGTTTTAGTTAGCTGCTGTTCAGGCAACTCCTATTCAGTTCCTGAGCTGGTTAGAGGTTCACTTCTGTTATCAGCAGGAAATTTTCCATTTCAGTAGACAAACATTGTGGTGCCATAAAATTGGTGACAGTTAAAGGAAATTAAGTTCTTTTTCTCTCGTTGGTAACAGAATGAGACAGTGCAGCAGTGAAGGTGTTGCCTGGTGGCAGTTAGATGAGCCCTGCCTTCTCCACCTCCCCCCAAGTTAGACCACAGCTATCTTTAGCCAGGACACCGGGGCATGGGTGCTGGGTTTATGGCCACATCCCGACCCAATGTGGCCTGCACTAACTGCCGGGACAAGTGAGGGTTTGGCATGGCAGAAACTCTTCCTCTTCCTCATCTCACCCCAACCCTCCCTGTCTATAGCCTCAAAAAAGTCAAACAGGGGAGGAACTGAAACTGGGGGGAGGAGGTGGGAGGAAGGATGGAGAGAGAGAGAGAGATGAAGGGTTTGAGCAGCTCTTAGTGTGCTTTTACATTTGTTGCCTCACCAGGTTCAAAGAGAATTCCCTGTCAAGTAATTTTAAAATGCCCCTTCTGAAGGTTACATGATAATGACGATCCATTATTCCTACCGTGTGGTATAACTGTTTTCATAGCTTTCAGAAGTCTGCAGCTGCTGCATGTTTTCCTAGTTCAAAAACAGGTGGTCTAATACATTTGTTAAGCACTGTACAATTTGTTTGATTTAACTTTGTTCACATACGGCAAAGAATGATCTAGCTTACTATAATCAGTAATTACTGGACATAAGTGGGCAGGTAGTTGAAACATATTATTATTACTTCTTTGTCGTTTTTTTATGTGTAAAATTATCTAATAACAGCAGGCTCATAAGACCTTAACACATATAGTTATGTATAAAAAAAGCATCCAAAATTCAGAAGGTTTCCATATGTTGGACCTGTGGAAGGTTGCCTGTAGATGACTTTCTCTGCTCAGAGTTTCTCCACCAAACTCAGATTTTCTGCTGTCCAGAGCTCTCTTTACTTTTATCAGCACCTCCAGAAACCATGTGGTGGACGTTGGTTGTCCTTGCAAAACAAGCTTTACCAGGAAAAGCCCCTACTGTGGGTCTAACTACCAACCAGATTCCCATGTGTCTCCCATCACCTCTTTATTTTACTTAACTTAGTAATTTGTCATTTGAACAATCTTTACTGTGCAGGGAAATGTTGAGTAAAAACATGTTAAAGTTCAGTAACTCCATGATGGTTTGTCATATTAATGAATGAGTTAGAGTGTTGACCAAAGTGATTGTGATTTTTGCTATAATTGTGCTGCCATGTGACGCTGACACCGGGGCTCACAGAAACCTTTCATGAACTGTTTTTTTAAACACGTGCTGTTTACGCCTGTATTTACTCTGCTTTTCACATTTCTTACTGACCAGTTGAACACAATATAACTTTTTGACTTAAGACAGAACACAATAACCAAAACTGCTCTTCTTGCTGTTGAAGGGATATTGAAATTTTTTGATGCTCATGTGTGGAACATGTCTGAAGATTGTAAAAGTCTCACAAGTTTAGATGGATGCAGAAACCATGTATTAGGCTTAAACCCATAACTCCACCCAATATACTTCTATGGTACCTTTATCTGTCTTACCTTCCAGATTTCTGTTGTTGAACTGGAATTGGTTTGTGACTGTGCAGTGCGTCAGCTGATGGTGGGCATGCTGCCTTCACTAACCCTAAGCCTCCCTGGCTTCTATACCTAGTCAATGTGGTCAGTAAACCATGACCTGGTCCTCTGACACCACCCCCTACACACCAGGTTTCGTCTCTCTCTGCCTTTCTCGTTCTCTGTCTGGCTCTCTCTCAGGAGTCACTTGACTGATGCAAAGACCCCTGACTACACCGCTGAAAATGACTCCAGTTTTCCCTCTCTTTTTCACCATCCCTTTGTCCCTCTTTTACTTACCTGTCTCCTCTGTAGCCCCCTCCTCTTATCTTTCCCTTTGTTTACTGAACCGTTCCTCACACTGACGTTTAACCACAGTTTCTTAGTCCATACCTAGGATTTTTTTTTTATCACTTTGTATTACCTTTGGAAAACGTTTTTTTTGCACACTCCCTTTGCAGGTCAGACTCAAATGCGCCTGTTCTTTGGTTTTATGTTCAACATGCTTTGATTGGTGCACCCTGTTCTTCTTAAATAGAATTTAGAAGCTTTTACTTTGTAAAAACACCTTGTTTTTGCTGCTTGTGCCTGCTTTTGCTGCACTGGATGCCCTTTCTTGGGTCAACTAGAACTATTTTCTGTACATTAGCTGAAATGTTTGCGCAACAGAGCACTTCACCCACCCCCCTGCCCCCTCTCCTCCTCTCCCCATGAGTGCGGCTGTTGTCACCTTAGCGCGGACGCTGAACTCACTTTCTATAATTAGTTTGCCTGTATGGTAAAGCCGCTTCTGCACCCACAGTGTCCTACTTTGCAGATCTCCATTCTGCAGAGGCTCCTGGCCTGGCTTGGCATCGTGCTACCAGGACCGTAAAGAAGCTGACAGCCCCTGTTACTCAATATGGCTGAGGCATGCAGCGAAGGGGTTAATACCAGTCACTCAGCATGCGGGAGCTAGGGCGGGCAGGCGGGCAGGCAGGCAGTGCAGAGGCTGACCTCTGACCCCTCAGGAAAGGAATGTGGAAGCTCTTTCATCCAGGACAGAAACCAAAGACACCCAGGCGGTTGGAAAGAGGCGGTTCAATTCTGCTTTCAACATTTTTGATTAGGGGAAGTAAGCAAGGCTCCATGTGAATGTGCTGTGTAGTGTTTGCTGCTACGGCATCTGCCATTTTGGGGAGTGAATTTCCATCCTACAGCAGTGCGTTTGTTACTTTGCAATCACGCTGAAGTAAGATTAGTGGTTGGAATAGGTTGCAGTTCTGTTCATGCTGGTGGAAAGCCCGGATGATGAATTGCTGTGTGATCTCACCGATTTAAGTTTTTGTAGTTATGCAAAAAACAAGATGGTCCTTATCCTTTACTGACATTTGGGGATGGAATCACCAGTTATTTCTCATTGTTAATTAATAACTGAATTCACATCTTGACTTAAATGTTTGGTTCTTAAATGTCACAAAATAGTGGAAAATGTCCATGCAAATTTCTCAAAGTGCCTCTAAAAGTTGTCTTTCATCCAGAATCCAACAATATGCCGTTTACTGCCGTATGAGACAAAAAAGTCACACTTCAGATGCTAAAACACCTAGTTTTGGTATATTACAAAATTTCAGGAAAAGTTTGTTTTTCTTTTACAGGTGAATCTGTTTTAAGTTACTTAACGATCGACCAGAAGGAATGGAATCACAAAAACATAGATACACTGATAATACAACACAGAATGTATCGTGTTGTTTTCCATTGGCATATTAGTGTTGACGCATTATAAAACGCAAGAGTTGCACAGAAAAGACGCTGTCATCAAACAAAATCAAACATTTATTAAAAATGAAGGTCCTCGGGGAAGCTCATCTACTAGTCGGAATTTGGTAGTTCCAGTATCCTCCAGTGCATCCCTATTAATGCGTACTAGTCAGTAATCAGTCTGTTTAGGTTTATCGTTTCATATTTCAGTGGGAAATTGATTTGTTGTAGGCTGGAAATTTAACTTAAAGTGTAAATGAAAGTAAATAGTTTGTTGTTTCATTTAGTTACATGTCACACAATTTGTTGCTTAGCTCTGCTGTGCAGTCTATTATTGTATACACCTGAATATACAAATAATGCCATAGAATATTTTATGGTTAAAAACAATCATTTTGTATTGCAGAGCTTTTTAAAAGCCAGAAATTTAAACTGTGGACAAGCTGAGTTGTGTTGCTGAGAGCAAAGTGGTTCAGATTCATTGCCATGACTATCTCTGGCATTTTTACAGTGGGAAAATAAATAGTTGGTTGTTAGCTCTTGTGTTCGCTTAGGATGAGAGAATACCAGCTGTAACCCTAAGCTGTCAAATAATGTAACTTCTTTCTGTTTTTCTGTTTTGTTTTGGGGGTTTGGGTTTTTTTTTTTTTTTTTACATTTTGTCCTATAAATTCTCTTACTTTTCTTTTATTTTCAACCTTTTTTTCTGAGAAAAGTAACAAAAAGCACTGTGTTGAGGAGAATGTGCTTCCTCTATCATGACTATACCCTTTACCAGTAAACACTTGATGGACAGATTTTCACCTTTCTAGTGCTGAAACTTTTTTTGACACCCATCTACAGATACAGCCACCCCCCACTTTGAGTACCTATGCCTTCTCTTGGGGCGTATCTGCTATCGACTGTGAACACACCCCTTTCGCTCAATTCCAGTGCCACCAAGAGATGGCACTTTCTTCACAAAAAGTTTGATTTCTTTAGTTTACAAATGTTTTGATAGTATTTCATGTTGGAATAAGCATTCTTTGAAAATGGAAAATACATCAAATTTTAGTCAGACCTTTCACACATTTTCCACTGTAAATTGCCAAAATCCAATGTATCAAAGAGACTCGTAGAACTAAATTTTTAATATATTTTTTGATTGGTTAACACTTGCTCAGTTCTGAAAAGTTCATTTTTAATTTACCCTGTAATTTTTTAAAAACTTGATATTGGCCAAATGTCTTGAGCCACCATCTTTTTTTCTTTCACCTGCTGTAATGTTGTTTTTGAGTGCTCTCCAGGCTTTAATAGTTGTTCATTGGACATTGGCTGCTTTTTAAATACTTTTCAGTCCAGTCTTTGTACATCAAGATCTTCAGAAGAAGGTTTTTTTTTGTTTAATCCATATGCTAAACTATTATTCCTTAAAAAGTACCTAACAACAGGTCTTATGGAGTGATAAATACAAATGTCTAAATTTCTGATTGAAATCGCTGTTTTATGTATGGTAGAGGTTAGAAATGAGGCCTAACAGTGAGTGTCTACAGCCAAAAACATGGTGCAAGCTAGGGCTGGGCGATATGGCCCAAAATTCACATCTCGATTTTCTTTAGCTGGATGGCAATATACAATGTATATCGCGATATTTTTTTTAAAGCCATAAAGTAAGAACAAAAAAAGTGCTCTTAGTCAAAGCTGTGTCCCAGATGTCACACAGGCACTTTTATTAACATACAGCGTAGATGTACATGAAAAAATTACTCAGAAATAAATTAGCAACATTTATTAAATAATAATGCTCCATGAATAAAATAAAACAATGTTGTTTTTGTGCATAACAAAAAGCTCACAATTGTGCATTCAAAATGTAAACTAAAAGACGCTGAGCATAATAACAAGGACAGAGTTTGCAGCTGCTGTGTTCCCAGGTTCTACTGCGTGACTGACAGCCTTGTTTGAAATCCACTTTGCAACCTGTCTCTTAACAGATCCCACTTGTGGTCCCTATACACACACACACACACAATACGGTAATATTACGGTGAACTGAATTATAACGTAACATAGACTATATCGATATAAACAATATTGTCACATCTCATATCTCTTATAAAAACATATCGATATATTTAAAAACTAGTGCAAGCTCTATCATGGTTTGGGACAGTTCAGCCAGTGGTGTTGGGAATTTCGTCAAAATGTAGAAAAGAGCCATCAGATTTTAATCCACGATGCAAAACTATCTGGAAAGAGTCTGATTGTCAACAGTTTAATTTTCCAGCATGGCAATGATACAAACTGCACTCCCAGTTCAATAATAGCATTGGCAGTGTGAAAAACAAACAGCAGGAAAAACACACAATGCCATCACTCATGGACTGGCCTCCACAGAGCCCAGACCTGAACATTATTGATTCACTGTGGGAGCATCAGAGCAAAACGCAGGCAACACCCAAAGAAGAGCTTTGAGTGGTCTTCAAGACGTCTGGAAAACTGTTCCTGAAGACTTGGCTTGGCTAAGAGAGTTCAGGCTATGTTAAAGAATGAAGGTGGTCATAATAAATATTACTTTCAAGCTAACATTAACATTATAAACTGTATTAACATGTTTTTCTCTGCCTCTTTCAATTAATAGCTTCACTTATTTTTCTAGCAAAATATAAAGAATTTAGTCATAGCTCCAACTTTTTGCACAATACAGTGTAATTAACATAGGCAAGGCAAGGCAAGGCAAATTTATTTGTATAGCACAATTCAACAACAAGGTGATTCAAAGTGCTTTACAGAGACATTAGAAACAGAAACAAATAAAAAGTATGATTTAAAATTGATTAAAACAAGCAAACAATCAAACTAACTAAACACACACATAATTTGAACCATGGAAATGAAAGCGTATTAGACCGGTGTTGACTTAATGGATGTAGGAGAGTGTGTGAAGGTTCAGCAGGGAGAGCATGTTTGCAGTCCACTGGCCTGTCTGCCTGCACTGAGCTCTGATGTCAAATGGAGGCATTGCACAAAGTATGTGGTACAACCACTCTGTGGGTCACTCTTGCTTGTGCTGTTGTTGGTCCATCATCCAGGCTCAGAGAAGAGTAAAGTTATAACATCCAAAGAGCTGAAGTGAAAGTTGAAGTGTGCTTTTCATGCTGTTTTTTTTTTTTTAAGTTTTTTTTTGTCCCCGTGTCGGTGAACTCTGCTGTCGCTCCGTTCCCTATTATGGCCCACTTATTACTATTCAACCATTCAGCATTCAGCAAACACATATGTCATCCACTTCGTGCAGTTTGAATTTTAGAGGACTGCATGGGAGTACGTTTGCAGTGTTTAATAAATGAACTAAAAAAAGAATTTAATAGAACAGGACTGCCAGTAAGTGGTTAATTGCTATGTCAATGTGTGTTAACATTCATGATGACTGTTTAATAATTCAATGTTGTTGAAACAGGAACTTCACTGAGCCCCAAAAAACATTTTCTAAAGGTCGGGGTGTCAGTCTTTAAGATGCTTTGCCAAGTTTGTTGTGTTAAGTATTTGTACTGGTGACATGCCAATTATCAACACAGGCTAAAGATGGAAAAGCCTCTAGCATCACTCATAAATTCTGATGTACGTGAGACCTGGTGTGTGGGGTTTCTCCCCTCCTTACTGTACTATCCAATATACTATTCAATTTCCCCCAAAAACTTGGGAATATTGGAAAGTCCAAATCTTCATAACCACCCTCAAGCTGCACCCTCCCCACATTTCTTGACTTTTGTGTGCAGCCAGGAATCTTGGTGGATCGTACACCATCTTTGTGCATGCTTTTGTTTGTGTGTTTGTGCATGGTGCTGTGTACAGAGTAGAGAGGTACGGTAGGGCAACACGGCATGGTTCAGGCCAGGAATGTGCGGTGTGTGTGGGTGTGTGTGTGTGTGTGTGTGTAGGCTGTACAATAGAACCTGGCTCCCTGGGGGTGGTCAATGGGATGGGTTTTACACCCTGCTGGGTGATGAGCACCACATAACGCTGTAGCTGTCAGCTCCTCTTAACCACTGCTGTAAACACATGTATTATGAGGGCACATCAATGCACATGTACACACTAGAACATACGGGAGCACACAGACGTGTTAAAGGTGTGTTATAGATAAGAACTTACAGACACAGCACACATACATGACTACAGACACACGCACACAGTTCAGTACTGTGTTTGTACAATTTTTACAAATTTGAAAGTCAATATGATCACCTTTATTCTTCAACACAGTCTGTGCTATTTTAACGAAGCTTTCTTGTAAGTAGTCTTCAGGAATTTTCATTTGTTCCATTATGAAGATCTTCCCACACTGCTTCAGTTGTGCTGAGGTCTGGGCTCTGGGGAGGCTAAACCATGACCAATAGTGTTCCATTGTATGTTTTTCTACTTTTTGTCTATTGTCTAGTAAAAAAGTGCCTAAACAATTTCAAATTGGTTAAATGCTCAGTTGTCTGTTCTGTGATGATATAGCACTGGTTCATTACGGGTTGGGTTAGGTGCTATTTCTGTGCTTGAGTGATTCATGGTTTTGTCGCTTTATAAAAATGATCCGCTGATAAGTTGTCTGTTCTATGAACAGTCAGGTAAGGACTTGACTATAAATGAATGATAAAGGAGCCAAAGAAAAACTTTGAAAGATTTGATTTGTTGCAATAGTTTTGTCCAGTTTAAGGTGGAAAGAACATGTTTTTTTAACAGTTCAGTTAACATCAAAAGTATTTGTGCCAAAATAAATTTGTGAAAGCCTATTTGTGTCATGTGTTTAGCGCATATCGGTGCATGTCAAATTCTCATAAAAGCAAATGTTAACATGCTCAAAGCAAATTCCAGCATATTAGCTTCATTAGCTCATCAATGCAGATACCGGTACATTTGGAGTTCTGCATGCATGTACAGACCTCTGTGCATCTTTGCAATATGCATTTGTTTACCACACTCAGACACACTCTCTGTTCACATGACTGAAGCACAGAGCATGCCTGGCATTGAGATCAGTATTGGGAATGCTCAACCTTGGACTTGGCTGGTATGCTAGCTTGCACAGGTTGATCACAGAGGCCACTGAGGGTAAACAAGGGAATGCAAAGATGAGCGTGAGTAAGAAAAAGTTCATACGGTCTCTCGGAAACACAAGTTCATGGACACCAGGATTTTGGTGCTGGTTTTCATTAGGATTGACTTCATAGTTCATGGTCATTCATCATCATTGTCATTATCAGGGTGACAGGTAGTGCAGGTTTTCAGTTGCTGTAAACACAAGCCACCCCCAGACGCTTTACCACCCATACCAGTGCTCTCTTTCTTTACCCCAGTGCTGCTTCAGTGTTGTGTGCTTTCCAAAAGCTTACGAGAGCTTTAAGTACACACATGTACAAGTGCACGCACAAAGCTGGCTTTGTGCCCTGATCTGTCATCTGCAGACACACATGATGAGGAATGAAGCTATGTAATTGCATTTGGCCTTCACTAATGGTTGCACAAACAAAGGTCCTGTGGCTGTAACAGGAATCATCATTTACAAAACAGCTTTTCTGCTGATCAGTCTTATCATTCAGCTCCCCCTAGTGAGCTCAGAGGAAGCTTGCTTTCAAAGTGGAGTTTGCAAATTACATTATGACTCAAGTCAAAGCTGTTGACTAGTGAGCTGAGTAATGTTTCAAGTTCAGCTTGATTGGGTGGTGTTTGGTTTGTTATGTGACTATGATACTGCATTGACTGTCTAATTTATTAATTAATTAATTTTTTTGCTTTCTCTTCCACAGCACAGTAAAGATGCAAAGCAGTATTTCCCACTCACCACCAACCATAGCTGTTGGGACTGGGTGAGCACCAGAGTGAAGGAGAGGAGCATCTAAAGAAGAGGCAAGAAAGATTTTCACTAACAGGTAAAATGAGGGTTTATAAGAAGTGTGTGCAGTGTTTCCACAAGCTTCGAGGCAGCTGGTTTCAAAGCTTGTATGTTCTGTCTCACCCCAGATTTTGGTTTACCTTGATGTTTCCTGTGGCTCATTGGCTCTTTCTGTGATCAGATCTGTGTTGTCTTCTTTTTCAACAACCCCTGACCTGCAACTTCCCAAGTTGAGCCTGGGAGGCAGGGGAGCTACAAGTGAATTTTCATGGCAGCGGCACTCTAGGGCTGCCATGGCAGCTGCTGCCGCCGATGCCTCACACCGTATTACCGCACTGACGCCGGAGGAAGAGGGACGACGGACTGCTGCCAAGCTGTTTGGGAGCGCCGCCCCACTGCCCCTGACAGAAAGAGAGCGAGAGCGAGACAGGGAGAAAGAGAGAAAGGGGGAGGAAGGAGGAGAAGAGGTGGGGAGAGCAAGTGGGAACGAGTGTTTGGTGTGTGGGGCTCTGTTCACCTCACCAGAGAAGCTCCGGCTCCACGCCTTGAGTCACACAGGAGAGAAACCCTTCCACTGCTCACATCCACACTGTCCCAAGGCCTTCAGCTCCAAATACAAACTCTTCAGGTACAGAGCCTTGATTTACATAGTTCAGTTCACATCCTTTTGAATACAGTGCAACACATTCAATTCAATTCAATTCAATCTTTATTGGCAGACTTCATGTCCATAAAAACAAGACAAGAAACAAGAAACACACACACAACTCCCCCCCCACAACACAAGGTATAAACCATTAAATATATATGTATATAAATAAGTATATAAAGCATTTGTAAACATGTCTGTTTCATTTAGGTATTTGTGTAAATGTACCAAGTTTGGTACATAGATATGTAGATCTGGACATGCCCCTTGCTCTTAGACAGATACAGACACTTTCCACTTATCTGGTGATCAGAGTTCTGACTAAAGGTTAGGGTGGTTTTCAGAAGATATAACATTCCAAACCCAAAATAAGCTTGCACTAGCCTAATTTCGTAGCAGGACAGTCAAGAAATCATAATGTCACCTTGAAAGTGTCAAGATCTGCGGAGGCAGACCGTGCGGAAATGTGTGTGGTGGACCCAGGTGCGAACACAAGCGAAGATACAGGAGTGGATTAAACAAAAGCGAGCCTTTTATTATGGCTGATGAAAGGAACAAACCAGAGTGAGGGCAGCATAAGAGTAGTAGCTCAACAGAAACCTAAACTGGACAAACTATGGAAAGGCTATGGCTGGAGATACGGAACACAAGGGGTGGGAACACAGACAACACGACGCAGACTACATGAAACACAGAGACTAAATACACATGAGGGATGATCAGGGGAAGTGGTCACACATGGGAGCACAGCTGACACACATGAACCATAACGACAGGACAGGAGAGGTGAAACTGAATACACTGACATTGAATACAGACTTTCAAAGTAAAACAGGAAACATGGAGATTAGACATGACATGAACTAAACATAACCACGCAGACGTGACACATGAACCAGGGAGACTTAGTACAGGGGAAGATGACATAAACAACTAAGGAACAAGACTAAACAGCAATCTAGAAATTAACTAGGTGCACTAAGCTAAGGCACAACAGAAGTACAAAAGATACATAAGCCCAAACACTGGGTCGCTTGACCCAGGACCATGACAGAAAGATTGACATGATCTCCATATATATAAAATACCGTAAACCTGTTGTACCTGTTGCTTAGTTTTGGCACATTTGCACATTTCACAAGCCCAGCCTCAGCATCTTTATATATCTATGTGAGCTTTATAAGGTGGTGAACTTGTTTCCAGCCTCACGTGGCCAGAAATTCATTTTTAAGTGACTAAATTCACCAACATGTCAGTGTATCTGGTGTATCAGAGCAACTGGTTCCAAAACCCATTCTGGTCCTGCCTGGAAGCCACTGTGACTCGTGTATGTATTTGTAGTTACAAAGGATTTGACTGAAAGAATGCATGCTTCACCAACAAACATGACAGTCAGACGTGTAATTTCCCCTTCCATTCACAATCTCTACTTTTCACAGGCATATGGCCACACACTCTCCGCAGAAGACCCACCAGTGCTCATTCTGTGAGAAAATGTTCCACCGCAAAGACCACCTGAAGAACCACCTGCAGACCCATGACCCCAACAAAGAGGCCTTCAAGTGTGAGGAATGTGGGAAGCACTACAACACCAAGCTGGGATACAAGCGCCATGTGGCCATGCACTCGGCCACGGCAGGGGATCTCACCTGTAAAGTGTGCATGCAGAGTTACGAGAGCACACCTGTTCTCCTGGAGCACCTTAAGAGCCACTCTGGGAAGTCCTCAGCCGGTACTAAGGAGAAAAAACACCCATGTGACCACTGTGACCGGCGTTTCTACACACGGAAGGATGTGAGAAGACATATGGTGGTCCACACAGGCCGAAAGGACTTCCTATGCCAGTACTGTGCCCAGCGTTTTGGCAGGAAGGACCATCTGACGCGCCATGTGAAGAAGAGCCACTCGCAGGAGCTGCTGAAGATTAAGACAGAGCCTCCCGATATGCTAGGTCTCTTAGCTACGGGCTCTCCGCCCTGCTCAGTGAAGGAGGAGCTCAGCCCCATGATGTGCGGCATGGGGCCCAACAAAGACCCCATGATGGGTAAACCGTTCCCTAGTGGGGCACCTTTTCCAATGGGCATGTACAACCCCCACCATCTCCAGGCCATGTCAAATTCTGGGGTGGGTCACCCACACCCATCTCTGATGCCAAGCTCCTTGTCTGCCGCTATGGGCATGGGTTGTCATATGGAATCTCCTGCATCTCTTCACCCACACTCCCATCATCATCACCATCACCACCACCATCACCATCACCACCATTCCCCTCCACTGCCCCCCCACCATCAACCTCCGGCTCCCCAGCAGCAGCACCAGCCCCAGCCAGCGCCCAAGTACCAGCTGGGATCTACCTCATACCTGCTGGACAAGCCCTTGAAAGTGGAGATGGAGAGCTTCCTCATGGATCTGCAGAGTGGCTTGCCAGGCCCAGTTCCCTCTGCAGAGCCCCACGCTGCTGCTTCACCCCCCAAGGATGGGCTGGAGCCCGCCACGGGCCTGGCGGATGAGCTCTGCGGGGATCCCCTTCTGTCTAAGAGCCCTGCAGTGATCGCTGAGTCTCTGTGTGCTGCTAACATGGACTTCTCCCACCTGCTGGGTTTCCTGCCCATCAACCTGCCTCCCTACAGTGCCCCCATGAGCACTGGAGGGCTAGTCATGGGTTACACCTCATCTGCGACCTCCTCAACTTCCTCTTCTTCCTCTTCATCGTCTCTGCACACTGCTGAGCCCCATGCTGCAGCAGTTGCAGCGGCAGCAGCTGCTGCTGTCGCCACAGCACCTCTTACCTCTTTGCAACCGCAACCTCAGGAGCAGCAGAGCTCCAGCGGGAGTCTGGGTCTTGGATCTCTGCACCCCCTCCCACCAGTGTTCAGCTCCAGCCTTAGCACCACCACATTGCCTCGCTTCCACCAGGCCTTCCAGTGAGAGTGCCGGCACCTTGCGTCTTGCCCAGCAGGAACGGCCTTCGCACCAGCCTCAGCTCAATACAGATGTTTCGGGCTAATCAGAAAGTTGGAAAATTAAAATGAAAGAACATTTAGAAGCCTTAAATGAAAGTGCGCACAAAAGCTTTTGATTGAGCCTTAAAAGGAATTTAAACCCCTTTAAGCAAAAAGGAAAAGGTGAGAAAAAAAAGTTGAAGCAGCTTTTATTTTGGGCTTTTTTTCCCTTATCCTATAGTTATACCATGTATTAACCCTTGTTTTTTTGGGGGTTTTTTCTTCATTTTTTCCATTTTCATTTATTTTTATCCCCCCTTTTTAGTGTTATAGAAGGCAGAATCAGTGGGCCAAAAGGCATGGTACTGCATACTTTCTAAAGTAATACTATAAAAAAAAATCAAAGATAACTTTTAGATTATCTGTTTTGTTGTGACCCAGAAAAAATATAGTTTGAAGTGGATATTTTGTTTTACTTATTTTTCTTTACCAAATGTAAGAACATGATAGAATGCGTCTCATCTTGAGTTTTTGAAACACCCGTGCTTATATATATTATAGCTTCAACTGTCAGGACTGATATGGAGAGAAGAGAGACCCCTGAAAGGAAAACGCATAAACTTTATGTTCTGTTCAGAGATGGCTTACACAGAACCATAAAAGTGACCTGGCCTCTATAATAAAAAAGAAAAAAAGTGCTCTTCCAACATAAAAAACAACAAAAAAACTAAATAGAAAAACCCCACAAAAAATCCATAACAAAACAAAAAAAACAAACAAACTGATGTGCTCCTAGAGTCAGCTCAGTTAAAAACAGACTCTAATCATAGATAAGAGATCTGTTGGCTGCCAAACACACATTTTTAAAGAAAAGCTAAGAAAGAGAAAGAAATGTGTGACAAATGTTGGCTTCATTTTTTTATGTGTTTCTCAAGAGAAGCACTTTTTTTTTCTTAGCAGAAGGCACTTCACCTTTTGTCTCCTCCCTCCTTGTGACTAGAGGTTTTCACTGAGACAGAGAACTCCTCGCTAGACTAGAGGAGGGCCGTCTTTCACTTATCTTCCTTTACAAGTTTCCCTGATAGTGATATAGTTGTTTGCAGCTTTTCCTAGCTGTGCCGCATATCTCTGAAAAATATCTCTATTTTCTGAATATACTGCAACCACATCTTTAGGCGGTCTTTTAAAAAGATGCATCATCTTGGTAATGATGAACCCTGACATATGTGAATGACAAAAAAAAGAGCAAAAGAGTTACAGTGACAGATGAGGAAAAATGTGTTGAAGAATGTTATTGCAGTGTACGAAATATCTCAAAAAATATTATAATGGCTTTTATCTCAGTAAGGTGTATTTTTGGTAGACGTATTACAACTAAATGATGATGTTTTTGATGTCTGGCAAGTTTACATGTGTGTGTATCTTACAGTTTTGATCAAACAAATGGATGAAGTATTAGCCTTTTCCCTTAAGCCTTCTCTGTCATATCTAGTCTTTACCTTTACATGTACTGAGTTAGTTTAGAGGAATCAAAACTATGGATGGGAAATATATATAGAACGCTGTTAGTAATTTAGTAACAACCTAGGATTTGAACAATTTAGGGATGCTGATATTGAAGACCTATGAAGCTACGTGTATATAGTAGAATATATACTCACCGGCAACTCAAATTACATACACCTTGCTGGCATTGGGTTGGACCCCCCTTTGTCTTCAGAACTGCCTTAATTCGCTGCACAGACGCCACCAGGTACTGGAAACATTTCTCAGAGATTTTTGGCATGACATTGTTGTAAACTTGCTGCAGATTGGTTGGCTGCACATCCACGAACCTCCCATTCCAAAACATCCCAAAGGTGCTTTGTGACATGACACATTATCCTGGTGAAAGCAGCCTTTGGAAGATGGACTTGTTAAGAGATGCTCTTCTGCATACCTTGATTGTAACAAGTGGAAGAATTCACCTTTCTTCCCCATTCTGATGCTTGGTTTGATAGACTGTTTTGACCATGCCTATGTGCCTGAATGCACAAGTTTCTGATTGGCTGATTAGATATTTGTGTTAACAAGCAGATGTATCTGAGAAACTAGCCGGTGAGTGTGTATCTCACTGTATACATACATTTATAATGGGGTGTAACAACTCTGTGACCAAGACCAAAATTGCAATACAAATATTAGTATTGCATCTTGGCTCAGTCTTCCCATGCTGTGATACCCATGAGGAGCTGTTAATGCCTAGTTAAAGCAATGTATAGTTACAGTAACAAAAGCTGTAATGTTTTAAAGGTTGTTTAGAATAATAGAATGAAATCTTTGTTCATGATCCAATCATGATAAAGTTAAAAGGCCTGTGTTAAAAAATGTTTTCTTTTTGTTTTTCATCCCCTGAAAAAAGGAACTGAGGCCAAAAAACTGACGTTTGAACTAATTTGTGGTCTCAAAGAATTGTTACACCCCTAGCAAAACTGCTCTGCTGTGATAAAATCTTCAGTCCAAGATCAGTTATCTTGAATGTCTTGAAGTTCTAACCATTCATTAAAAACCCAAAACCCAAAGGTCACCTAAACCTTAAAGTCATATAGGTGCTCATTATCTTTCCATTAAATTTAACCTGTAGTCATTCCCTTTAATGTAATTATTGTGCCTTGATGGGTCATGCTAACTCTGCACTCTGTCCCTCTTTTGTAAAGATTCTAGAAATGGTGAGAATTTGGGAAAAAGTTTTTGCACACTTGTAGCCTAAAAAAAATCCCTCTGAGGTCTAAGTTGACCCCAAACCTAACCCCTAACACTAACCCTAACCAGAGACAAAGAAAAATACTTTTAAAAAAAGTTAGTGGCTTTTGATGTATGTCAGTTAGACTCAACAGAATTAAAAGTTGCATTTTCTGATAGCACTGAGTCATCAGTATTTATTATTTAGTCCTAGGAGGGGTGACTTACACATGTGCAGTAATTAAGCACATCTATCATCCGTACTTACCTCATACATCACACAGCCACAGGAACACTAGTGTTATTGACATTTGAACAACAACCATAAACTGGGAGTCAGTCAGAGTGGCCTGTTGCTAGCTAAACTTTTACAAAGACCGAAAACCACATTACACAATCAGAAAAACAATTTAAAAAAATGTCTAATTTAATGATGCAAAGTTATATTTTGTACTTTCCATTGTAGCAAGAGGCAGAAGTTCGTTGCTAACATGACCCATACAGCAACAACGACCACATCAATAGGAAATACAGGTTTAGATCAATTGGGATTATTCTTAATCTTCTCATCGGTGACGATGCCCAACCTTAATACTGAACCCTAACACTATATTTTGGTGAATCTTTTTTTTTTTTTTTTCAAAAAATGTAAATAGTCTTTGATGTGTTTCAGTTAGCATGATTATTTCTTTCTCCTCTTGATTTGCAAGACTTGGCAGAACATTTTCTTTTAAATGTTAGATTTCCTTTAGCATAGGGTTAGGGTTAGGGTTAGTGTCGTCACCGGTAACAACCTCATAAGGTTAAATGGTCTTTCTGTGGCCAGACCAACACTGACAAATATGCATGTTCATATCTTTGCTAGTTCATTTTATTGGTGAATCTCATTTCAGCAAAAGAGCACCTGGTAACTCTGCTTTTTTAGCAGTCACTGTGCTACATGGGAACCCAAACACACAGAAAAAAAAAGAAGGAAAAAACATAGCACATAAAAAATGGAAAGTCAAACACATATTGCTGCTTTTAGCTACGGTTGCAGATGGATGACAACTGTAGACCACTAGAACATTTCATTTTTTTTCTATCTGCAAGATGGACAGCCAGCTGAAAACGTGCACGAAACAAACCGACAAAGTGTTCATCGGCCCCAGTACCACTCCCTCTGTACTCCTTCCTTTCCTCCTCCTCTTTCAGCTGCTTCGTAGAGTCAAAGGAAAAGGGTCTGAAAGTATAGTGATGTATCTGGAGGAAGGCAGTCACCGAACCTCTGTGCTTTGACATTCAAAGCAAGAGGGCGGACACGTGTTTGACTGCAGGACTCGAGGTATCGCTTATGCTCATATATTTGTTTTGTTTTTTGTCATTTGATATATTATTTTCTGTTTGTATAAAACAGGACCTCGAAAAAAAAACAACACAACACATCACCTCATTTTTATGTTTTTGTTTTTTTTGTTTTACCAAAACCTCGGGAGAAGAAACTATGTTTTTGCACAATTGCTTGTTGAAGAATGCTACAAGTGCTTTTCGTTTAATACTGTAGGATATAAAAGCCTGACAATGAGCAGCTGATGGACCCTGTTATTTATACAGGTGGAGGGGTTCAAGGTCCAGCAACTTTACTGCCTTTGGGTGGAAACACATTGGTCAGGCGTTAAAGTTGCGTACATTATTGCTTCAACCTCTTTAGACTTTTGCTCTTCTCTGTGCACCTTGGTAAGTAGGTAAAATTGTGCCAGAAACCTCTACTCTGTAGTTTCCATTTACACAGGTTAACCCTGACCCCTCCTTTCAGAAGGTATAAGAAGCTGAAACATTTGGAGTCACTGCAATGTGTAGAAAAGCTTCCCCGCACAGTCTGACTGTTTAACTTCATCCCTAAAAATTGTCTTTGTATAATCCAAATTTCAAACTAAATTGGAGCAGGTTTTACACTTAATTAGAATCCCATTGGAAAGTCATTTTTTGATAATGATGATGATGGCTCTTGCAAAATGATCAGACGTCTGATCCTAAATTCATTAGCTGTCAGCATCTTTCTTAGAATTTATCATATTAAAGAAAAGGTAAAACTGGTCTTTATTATGATCTCAAAAAAGGTGGTTTTATAAGAACCCTTTTGGGTTAAGCCAAACTTGTAGCAATCAAATTGAGCATTTATATATTTTTGTAACAAATAGTCATTTAGTCTTGAAAAAGCTTTTGGCATGCTTTTAGTTTGTCCTCCCTGGGTTTCTGTGAGCTAATCTGAATTCTAGCACTTTCAACCTTTTAAAAAAAAAAAGAGTATTTTTTTCTTTAAGATTTTCAGCTTATGTGTTCATATGTTTTTAATTTTGTATTGATCCTGTATATGTATGTGCCATTAGTTTGATGTGTAGACTTTATCAACTTGTGTATTTCTCTTTTCCAAAAGGATAACAGTATTTTTGATATACCTTTCACTAATATCCTTCTACATAAAAGACCTCTGCCCTTTTTACTCTTTTGTTCGTTTTGGGTTACCAGCTTTGCCTTCTCTCACGTGATTTTTAATCAAACTCTACAGCCAAGTGTTTGAAGACAACAACCACAAACCAACCACAGCCTGCCACTGAAAGCCTGTTGTAAGAGACCTGCCATTTTTTGACCATGTAACCAAACAAAAGTAAAGTCCAGAGCGACCCCACAACATAGATTTTAAAGCTTACCATTGTGGTCACAGGACTGATTGTCTCTGCCAAAAGGAACAACTTTGTGAGCAGCAGTGAAGTTGACTCTCAAAAATGGATTTAAATTAATGTTACTAAACTCAGTTTCAAGCACCTGAAAAGAATAATTGTTTCTTTTTAGATATTTTAAGCAAACTGGACATATGATGAGGGCTTACTTGTAGCTGTTAAAATTCAGATTTCATGCCTATCTTACCACATGATTTGTACGGAAGCTCATTTGTGCCAAGAAGTGAACCAATAATTAAAATAATTCTAATAATAATACAGTCAAGTGAAAATAAGATATTATACTAAGTGTGATAAAGTGAGATAGCTATTAAAATACTATTAAAATCATTCCATCATCATTCCACACAGGAATGTTACAAAGTTCCAGGATCTGGTCTGTAACAGACCTACACATTCAGCAGGACAAGCTGCAGAAACAAATATGATTTAACATCCATAAATATGTGTAGAGAACTTGTGTGTGAATAATCACATATTTAACTGTTTTTCAGTGTCACTTACGTTTAGTGATAGTAGGATGGGGTTTAGTGATGGTACATTTGTGGGTAATGTGCAAACAGTACTTGAAAATGGCTAAAGACAAAGCATAGCCTAACAGACTTACCTATCCATTGTTTCCATTTTTGTACTGGTTTCCAAAGTAGATCTGTATGTTGGTGTTAATATGGTCATTTCATCTTGATTTAAAATGATCAGGCTGCTCATAGAGTTTTCAAAATATTTTGAACAATGTCATGTTGACTAAAAACGTGAATTTTCAACTGAAACAGGAAGTCTTTGTACAGCATATGTACTGAGCCATGTTTTTAGGTCGTATTTGTTTGCATTTTGCTGTGTGCTGCCAATAGTCACTGATCTGAACAAAACTCAAACTGTGTTAATTATATGTTCCGCTTCATGCTCTAGTCTATTGTAGATGTACATATTACTATACATCGGCGTAACTTTGTGCTGATCTCTGTCATGATCTCTGTCTAAATAAATAAATGCATCTGGGTAAATTCCCAGATGGTTAAACATGCAACTATTTTGCTGGTAATACCTGAAATGAGTAAAGAAAATCAACAGCCTATCAACAGCAAGGTAATTCATAATTTTATTGGGGGGGCTATATTGGTTGGGTCTGATTATTGGGGGGGTCATAACCCCCCTGGAAATTACGCCCCTGTTACTATAAGATCTCATAGTACTATGGACAATGAGATCTTTAACTTCAAATTATACGAAAGATTACGAAATAACATCTCTACTTTTTTCAGTGCAATACATTTCTCTACTTTTAAGTATTTTGACATGCTAATAATTGGTTACTTAAATGTAATTGTAAATGTAAATTTAATCTTAGTAATTTAAAAAAAAGCACAAAAATAATACATCTGCTAAAATAAGTTTTGTTTCAGGCTCTATGAACTCTGTCCTGCTTGATCATCATTTATCATTATTTACGAAAAGTGAAAAGTATAAAAGTTTTGACTAACGTTTCCTAATTTAGACTGTAATAACACAACTACAAGGGGATTTTTAATTAAAACAATATTGCATAATTTCAATTTACAATTGGTTTTTTTGGCAGAAATGAGCTTCTGTAATTTGAGCTGATGTCCATATCATATCAATCCTATTCTGAAACAATTGCAGTGTTGTTCTGCTACTCTGCTTGGTTGTAGCTCCATTACCTCGACCTGCACCTACTAGGGATGCACTTATTCTCATCTTTTCTTCTTAACTAGTAGGTGTAGCACACACACATTTTAAGGGAATTTATATATCAGTTTAAATCTGAGAAAACTGATTCGATTTTTAATGAGGCTCTCTCTTTGTTGCCCTCTCTTTTGTTTCGCTGTTAATGAGAAACTGGGTACTGTCTGATGCAGGCAACATCCACAAGTAGTTTTATATATTTCTAGCTTAACGGAAGTCTTGCATTCCAACCTCTTTGTGTATCTTGTTTAGTGACATAGCCCATTTTATTTTTATCACTTGCTATTACAGCCACCTCTGAAATAACCAAGATTTTTTTTAAAGAAAGAAGAAGGTGAAAATAGTTTTTGCATCCACGTACACTATATTATATAGCATCAACTACAGGGAGAGTTCTATTAATGATGTGCTTTGGATAAGACAGACAATGCGAGGTCTTGCTTTTTTTTTGTTACATATCTCACATGCAATCAGTTGCTGCAATGTTAAAGTGACAGATTTGTATATTGGTTGATCCAAAGAGATGATGAACACAACAACAGAACTATTGACTTATTGTACAGTACAGTCTATCTTTGAGTTGTCATGTGTTATGTTGAAATGATTAAAAGAAAAACCAGTGGTTTCTTAGCCTCTTGGCATTCTTTTTTTTTCATCTGCAAAACACTAAACCACACTAAAACATGTCAAAATGATTCACATAAGATATTATCATAAGATCTCAGTACCTTTTGAGAATCTGGGCTCTTTAGCAGTGTAGGAAATTTTTTTTTTAGTATATCAACTTAAATCAGCGGTGTCCAACTCCAGGCCTTGAGGGCTGGTGCCCTTCAGGTTTTAGATGTGTCTTTGATCCAACACAGCTGATTTAAAAGGCTAAATTACCTCCTCAACATGTCTTGAGGTTCTCCAGAGGCCTGGTAACAAACTAATCATGTGATTCAGGTGTGTTGACCCAGGGTGATATCTGAAACCTGTAGGATGCCGGCCCTTGAGGCCTGGAGTTGGACACCCCTGACTTAGATGTTTTAAGGTGATTATGGGACTTTCTTGAGAAGAGAGGATTTTGATCGTTCTCCTATGAAGGACAACACAATCTAACATTCAGAAAACAGAATAAGTTGTTAAATCATTTTTTAAAAGTCATTTTCAGTTAGGATATTTTTTTCCTGAACTCTGTATTCTTGGGATTATTGTTTATTTTCTCTCGGCAGGAATAAGAATGCTTTACCGCTTGACCCGATCTATGCAATATATTCAAATCTGAAACATATTTATTTCTTTATATCATATTTCTGTTTTCAACATGCATTAAGAATTTTTTTTACTCTGTATCAGACTGAAAGATAAGTAATATTGCACATCATTAGTAGCAGACAATTTAAACAGATTTGAGAGCAGAGAAGTAGTGTAGAGAAACAGTTTTCCTGTTTCGTAATATGATATGCATGGAGTGGAACAGGGAGAACCTGGCTGGATAGGCTTTATTAGCCATGCCGATGCTGTTTCTTGTAATGAGAAATGGGTTGAGGTTTGACCACAGTTAGGGTGTTGTTTGTTTATTTTTTATCACAAGAGAATACCAAATTACGAACATGAGTACGAAGATGTGATGATTATTGACAGTAAATTACAAATTTCTCTTATTTATGCAAATTTTTATTTTTTTAAGTAAGAAACTTACTGCTTTGCTCAAAATAGCTTAAAACAGTATCTCAGAGTATTTCCTTTCTATATGACTTGCTGCGTGTTCCACAGTGAGTCGAAACCTCGTACAGTACCAGAGTCTGGATTATGTCTTAGAGAGCTATACAAGTGCGCCTGCATGCATAACTGAGTGTCAAGACCATCCTAATTATAGTACCAAGGAGCTAACCTATACTTACATCAACTGAACTGACTCTAACACATGTACTCACGGGCTGCCAACTGTGCCATAATTCAGGAATAGAAACTCTTCTGGTTTCGTAGAAGGGTTTGTAAATAGGATTTGAGACACCACAGCATAAACTTTGTCATGTGACCACAGGTTTCCACACAGTGAACAATTATGGAAGGACAAATCAGGAATTAACAACTTAAAAGCCATACACAGCAGGCATCTCACAAAAAATTAGGCCAATAGTGTGAAACAGTGCTGCTCTATTGGTGGGGAAAACCAAGAGCTGGAAGATGAACACTTTGTAGTTGAAACAGTGCACTGATAGAAATGTTTAATAGAGGACATAGTGAAATAAGTAGTGGGAAAAAGCAAAGGGAAAACTACAGAAATAACAATAATCATATAAATATAAGAATTAAAAAGGTAAATGCTTAAGGAAGCAAAATGACACTGGAAATTTTCTTAAATTTAAAAAATGAATGCATGCATTTATTGACCACTGTGCTTGGTGCATTTGAATTTCCTCGCTCTCTCTGATTGGTAGATCCTTAAAATGTTTTGTCTTTGTTTTCTAAGAATAATGGCTCGATGTGATTATATGATCCAGGCTGAAATAGAAAACCCACAAATTTTTAGCCCTTCTAAATCAATCTATTCATCCCTGATTGTGTTTTTGAAGATGGAGTGTTGAAACGTAGATATTTTTATCGATAGCTACTCCGGACAGCCTCTTTCTGGCAGACAGACAACAGTCCTAGACACTGAAAGTCATGTATTGCAGTCTACATGACTATCATTAGACTGGGGGACTTTTGTTCATATGCACTGCTCAAAAACAAATAAAAAAAAGAGCAGTGGTGTGACATAGCAGGTTAGCCCATTTTACTGAAATGTGCTTGTTTGCATGAATGACAGCATCAGCGCACGCTTATAATGAGATGATAATGTCGTGGGGGATCCCCTCCCTAATCTGGAACCAAGTACTACCGAGGTCCTGGACAGTCTAAGATGCAACCTGGTGGTGTTGGATTTTTCTTGGATTTAGGTCAAGCGAGCACAGTTAGTGGTATCAATTGCATCATCCTCCAGGAATTGCCCGCATACTCTCACCACATGAGCTGGGCATTGCTTTGCACTCAGAGGAACCCAGAACCCCCTGCGCCAGAGGAGGGTCTGGCAATAAGTCCAAGGATTTCATCCTGATAGCTAATGGTAGTCAGGGTGCTGTTGCCTAGCCTGTAGAGGTTCCCCTGTCATGTCTGTCATATGCGCTCAGGCTGAAGGTACTCTTAATATATGAAAAACATAGGGCTTTACATAACCAATTCTCATTTTCTGTGGCAAGTGCCAGTATTGGGCTAAAGTGCCACAAGGCCTCAGCCCTTTAGCCCTCAGTGAGCACAGGGCTCATTAGACAACGTTGGACCCTTAGGACAGCTTCATGACAAAGTCTGTTTATGATTGTTTAGTCACAGACAGTGACACCAGTGACCTCCTGGAGGTCATGTTGTAGGACTTTGGCAGTGCTCCCTTTCTCCACTGCACAAAGGAGCAGAGCGGAGCAGTCCTGCAGATGGATTAAGGACTTCTTTGGCCTTGTTTCAACTGCCTGGTACTCATTTTGTGTGGCATAAACTCTGGGTGTTAGTTTTATGGAAATTAGTTTTAATTGATCATTTTGCTGGTTTTTGCCCTAGACTGTACATTAAAGATTGATATTGCCCACTGATTTCTGGACACTGCATTTTCATTGCTACCGTTTACCAGAGTGCTAAGTGAACAATAGGTAATGCAAGCTAATAATCACAGTTGTTATGACGGAAGAAACTATCAACAGATATAATAATTATATTTTGTGACAGGGAACAACCTGAAATAAAGTTGTGCTGCCTTTGTGGACAGGATGTGTCATTGCAAAATCATTGTAATGCACCATTAAGCATGTTCCAAAAACACAGGAAGCTAACTTTCATATTCAACTTGCCATCACTTTATTGTTTTGTCGTGGTACATTTTGTAATTGGACATTCTGTAAAAGAAACAAAGAGAAAAATAACAAACAAGTTTCTTTAAAAGTCATCAAGAGCATCATGCTTTTTGGCTAAAACGATGACAGGAATCATTACAGAGAGCGCCACAAACAGCAAAATGCAACAAATACAAAGCTGTTTTCTTTTATTTACATTGTAAAACCTTCAATCATACATGCATGACTCTGCCTCTTAAAAGTAAGTCTGTAAAAAATCTCCCCTGGTGTGTGCACTTGCAGGAGAGGAGTGTCTGTCCTTGTATTAGACAGCAGTCAGGTATCAGAGCTCTGAAACTCTGACACAACACAGGGTGGTTCAGCAAGTAAAGGATGAAAGTAAAAAGTAATGATCCTGTCATTTCAACTGAGGGATCCTTGGGGCTTTGATTAGTTGCTTCACATAGCAAGTGGCAGGGGGAAACTTCAAATGATTTTGCCTTCTCGATCTCTTTAAGCAGCTTGTCTGTAGCTTGAGTGCTGATGATAATGAAGGAGAGACCATGAGGATGAGTTAGCCATTCTTTCCTCTTGCCCTGAAGAATCAGGGTATATCTAGGCAAATATCTCATCTGTACTTTTGTGCAAAAGTGAAGCATTTCAATAACCCTACTAAATCTGTCAAGGGTGTAACAAATACAAGTGTGTACTAAATATTACCTTACATGCTGTGTAGTTTATGGTTTGAGTTTCTCATAAATCTGCGAGGTACTTCTTTTTGTTTTGCTTGATTAAAAAAAGGCCTTGGCCTGAGACATCCAGTCCTAATTGAAATATACTGCAAATATATTTTCCTTTAAAACCACACCACATACAGTCTGATAACCTGGCATTCTGCAGACACCATCCATTGTTTTCCACTAGAGATATGGATACTGCTTCAGATATACTGCATTAGTGATACTGATCTGCACTTTTGTTGCTGTCTTCCTAAGAAGAGTGATACCACACATCTACTGACATTTAGCACAAAAACTTATGTCTCTATGTAGTTAAGAAAGTATTGCTATCTGCTGGCTAGCTTAGCACACCATAAACACTAATATCTGTGTTCTAATGTCCCCAGTTTTACTTTCAAACTCAAAAGCAACACCTATCATTATATAGTCCCATAATGCATTGGATTGTTGACATCATAATCTGAGCAAAGTTCCTGCTAGCAGCAGGTTAACTTAGCCTAGCATTAAGACCATATATTAATACCCATATTAAACAGAAAAGCTTATGCTAGGTACCAGATAGCTTACCTTAGACCAAAAACTGATGTTTCTGTCGCAATCTACTGCTAGCAGCCAGTTAGTTTTCTCTAAATTAAACTAACCCTTGTGACCAGGTATCTTAGCTTAGCAAAAAAGGATGACCAGGTAATCGGGCTGTACAGATGGTCACTACTCCTCGCCAGCAAAAGGCTGATTTATTGTGTACAGGTGCTGGAATACGTTGTTGAAG
Source organism: Pundamilia nyererei (assembly GCF_000239375.1). Lineage (NCBI taxonomy): Eukaryota > Metazoa > Chordata > Actinopteri > Cichliformes > Cichlidae > Pundamilia > Pundamilia nyererei. Next base: position 319,086 of record NW_005187680.1, on the reverse strand, counting down.
TTATACATAAAAACCACAGATGATATAAAACATGGACATAGTTTCTGTGTAGCTTAGTTGCTCATTTCAAGTCATATTGACTAAAAAATGAAGTTATTTTGTAAATCTCGAGACTCACAGGATTGTCAGCCAATGAGCAAGGGGTTTCATGGTCAGCCATACCCCCCTTGTCACATCCAGTTATTTGAAACCAAGATGGCAATGATGAAAACGCCAAACTCGAGGCTTCAAAACACAACTTTAGAAACCAACAGATGATGTTAGAGTAGCCACTTCCTCCTTTTACACTGTTTATAATATAAAATGGCTTTTAACAAACATTCAGATTTAAGAAATTTCATGGGGCAAATTCATATCTTTTACCTTTAATTTGGCTAGCATTCAACTGAAATACGGTATCTGGTTAGAGCTGCTCTGCATAAAGTAACCTAGATTAGTCCATAGGCTGAAAAGTGAAGCTAGTGCTTTAGAATCTTAGACCTGCATTCTTTCTAATTTACCACCTGAAGGCACCTGTTGTTGCAAAGAGACTGTTGGTCCTACAGAACTCAATAGATCTGCATCACTTGTTTCAGGTTTTGTATTCAGTAAAAATTGGGCGACTCAAACTGTCAGAAAGGGAGTCAATAAAACCCCCAGCATACGCGTATTGTCCATGGCGTTGTTGATATTTTGACTGAATAACATGAAAAGTCAGACAAATTACTTCCCAACTAATGGGAACACATGGATGCAGGGTTATATGCCTTAAGACATAGCAAGAATGTCATCTTTCCTCTTTATGCCTGCTGAAAATAACCTGTCACTCGCTCATATTTAACAAACAATCATGTGAGTGGTATCAGTCTTCTTACCTAGCTTTTAACGGAAGCGAATAAGTTTATTTCTATTTGCTCAACTGGATTATTACATATTGCAATTTTGCTACTGTAAAATAAAATAGTTACCTAGATGAAGCCCTTGAGTTGAAGGTAAAGCATTTTTAAAAAAAATCAGGTTCCACCCAAAACTGCATGTTTTTTAAGCTGAAAAATACATATAATTTGAAAAGAAAGGTAAACACATGATCTGCAGCGCACAAAACACAGACTGTACACATCTAATAAGAACCCTGTCAATTACATTCAAAACACCCCAGGACCTCTAAGCTCCGATACCGGCCAGGTGATCTTGCTGGGCTTTCCAAACACATCAGGTTATACAAACAAACGTATGGTACATTAGGCTCAAAAAGGAAAGAAAATAGGCATTTCGTACTAAAAATGGTCCTCTGAAACAACCTTTGCAATTTGCACCTTTTCCCCCCCATTACTGCATAGTTCAGCAGGCTCAGGCACTGCTAAGGCTACACTGATGGCATGGTTAACGAGCGGAAAAACATATTTGTGTTGTAGGCTTTTGAATATAAAATGGGTAGTTGGGTTCAAATATTCAAGTTCAGTCCCATTCTGAGCAGTTCTGCTTCATTTAGCGCAAATGGAGCAATATTTTGACATGAATAAGAAACCCAGTGTTTGGGAGGGAGAAGCTAATATTTGGATTACAGTTGTGGTTAACATGGTCACACCAGGACATGGAAACTGAAGTAAAAAAAAACAAACAATAGATTTAATTTATCCATCTTTGTGTTACAATGTAGAACTTCCCAGGGTGGTTTCCATCCATGAGTTCAACACAACAAACAGAACCACAGAAACGATCCTCAATCCTTTCCTGATCTGTAAAGTCTCTGAAAAGAAGGTCACGTCTGAAAATGGAGACAGCAGAAAGTGTAGAAACAGAATTTACGTGGGGAAACCAGAAGGAAGTAGCCTCCTGGGAGGCGCCCAATAGAAATCAAGACACAGATAAATCCCATGAAGACAAAATAAAAACCTGGATAAGTTACAATCAAAAAACACACACAAACACACACACAAAAAAAAAGATAAAATGTGCAGAAACCCTTGTTTGACAAGCTTTGGCCCCCTGTCTTTGTGGAAAAAGGTGAAACAGCAGAGGACATTAATAGTCCCGGCAGAACAGAGATCCTCTAGATGTCCTGGAAAGGAGGAGGAGGGAGGCAGAAGCAAGGTGACAGCCGTTTTAGATCTGCCACCTTGCTTTTCTTTATTGTGAGGCCAGCAGTTGCGACTGATGCACTGTAGAAAGCAACCCTCTCATTCCTTCTGCACTCAAGTCAGTGCTTGTTGGACATGAAGAACATTTTTATATATATTTAGAATGTTACAAAAAAAAAGAAAAGAAAAGAAAAAAATAAACAAAAAACAGCAGCACCAGCAATAACTAGTCGATTTTCACCGCAGCGTAGATTTTCCTGATGAACATGTAGGCGGCATAGAAGCCAATTGTGCCCGTTAACAGCCAGAAAGACAAGACCATGAGGGCAGTGTAGCCAAAGTACAGAAGGGAGGGGATGAACTCCACAATGTCCAGCTAGGGAAGAAAGACAAAAGGAAGCCGTTTAAACATGCTGCACATTTCCATTTCTATTAAAGAGATATTCTTGCAATTTATCACTTGTATCTACAGTGCAGGGAACAAGATATTCTTGCCTAGAAAATAGAAAACATCTATCATTTGACATCGTTTCATGAAGGTGTGGTTTGACTGTCTCCCTCCCCTCACCCCTAACTGGTTGTAACAGATGGCTGCCCCTCCCTGAGCCTGGTTCTGCTGGAGGTCTCTTCCTGATAAAAGGGAGTTTTTCTTTCCCACTGACACCAAGTGCTTGCTCATTCCAATATAATGCACCTACAGGTGACTGCTGTTGTGATTTGGGATATGAAAGGTCATATGAAAGGTTGTTTTTGCAGTAGTTGTAGATTTTAGTTGAAATTGTGTGAACCTTCCCCAAACCCTCTTCAATGCTCCCTTTTGAATATGCCTTCCAGCACCCCATAACATGCTCTGAACTCCCCATGGTAGGTTGCCATTTCCAGAGTTCATTTTGCTGGCCATGATCTTGTTTTCCAGCATTGTTGGAAGTATTATAGAGGAAACACAGAACCTGCAACAACAAAGATGGTGGTAGAAGTCTAACTGGAAGTTAGACTTGTGCTAGTACTAGCCAGCACTAGCTGATTACCTGCCATTTCCTAAGATAAGGGCAGCTGGCTCCACTGAGCTGGTAAACTCTTAACCATAAACTGTGACTGGTTCTCAGTGAGATCCAGCTCAACCCTCTCAACCAAAAATGTTCTTCTATCTTTCAAAACTCATGTGTCCAAAATATCAATCTTTGAAGTTACAGAACAGAAATCCACAAACCAATCAGAGACTAAAGCTTATGTTTGTTTATACAGTCCATGTCTGTACGTTAAAAGAAAACAAAAAACTAGGTCCAACAAAATAACATTTTTACATATGAGTGAGTCAATGGTGGAAATCTTCAAAATTAAATTTAATTCTGCCATCTTTCAATTCAGGTATTAGGCAGGCTTTGTCAACACTGATGACTCTTCAGGCATTGACAACAGCATGGCTAAGAACAGCGCTTTCTTTAGAGTTTATTGTGGGAGTGTCTCAAACAACCCTGTGCTTTTTACCTTGTTGACAAAGTAGAAAACGGCGTAAACAAAGACATAGAAAGCCGAGCCTCCTGAAACCAGGAAAGTTCTCCACCACCACCGGTAATCCTGACAGTGAAGAAGAGAGAGACAAGGCTGTGCATAAGTTCTTGCTCATATAATACAGATATGCGCCACACAGGTGAAAAACATAACCAACAATATGTGAGATATGTGTGTATGTCAAGTAAAAGCCTGGCAGCCAGAGACAATAGTATGCAATTAATGAGCTTACCTCTGCACAGAGCTGGAAATAAACCATCACAATGCTGATCTGAGAGCAGGACACCACCAAAATGATGAAGACCAGAAAAAGGAAGCCAAAGAGGTAATAAAACTGGTTCTCCCAGATGGCCTGGAGGTGGATGGACACACATACACACATTGATTCTAGCATTATTGAGGAGGATTACACATCAGTTACATATCCTCTAAATAGAAAATAGATACTGTGTTATTTCTGAAAACTGTGTACCGTATTTTCCGCACTATAAGGCACACTTAAAATCATTAAATTTTCTCAAAAATCGGCAGTGCGCCTTATAATCTGGCGCGCTTTATAATCTGGTGCGCCTCTATGAATTCTGGCTGTGTTTACTGACTTCAAACCGATTTTATGTGGTACACGGCGCTCAAAAATCTGTCAAAAAATGTTTTAGTAGGACTTTGGTAAGCTACAAAGCCACACTGCTTGATGGATTGTCTGTGCGTTATGGCTACCGTAGTCAGGAGCCTCGCGACTCATAGTAATCTGGGTCCAAAACTCCGTCCGCGTCAACTTTTTTCCACTTGATAAAAGTTCCCGATGTTTTTTTTGACAAATGCAATCGCATGGAAAATTGCTGTAAACAGACCAACTTCAGTAGGGGAGAACAACTGAGATAATCCAGCCACAATATGAGGTTAGTCATTAATGTAAGATAAAATAACCTTTATTAGTTCCACACGTGGGAAATTTGTTTTGTTACAGCAGAAAGTGGACAGTGTAAAGTTACATAGCAAAAATTAGAAAAACACTGGAACAACATATACTCTTGTTCCAGTGTTTATAGAGCAGCTACCAGAGAATTCAACATTAATCAATCAATGGTACGGAAGTGGAGGAAGCAAGAGGAATGAGTTGAGTAAAGTTTGACTTATCTGACTGTTTTGTTTCGTTGAATACGCCTTATAATCCGGTGCGCCTTATGTATGAAAACAGACCCGTTTGTCGACAGTGCAATTTATAATCCGGTGCGCCTTATGGGCCGAAAAATACGGTAATAGCATGGAAAGATGAGGAGCACGGACATGCAATGGTGCACATGTACTTACACTGAAGATGAAGAAGAGCTCAATGAACATGGCACCAAACGGCAGGATCCCAGCCATCAGGATGCTAACGGAAAGAAGAGGAAAGATTAAATCATAACTTGCGTTTAAGCAAACCATTAGCCATTGGAGCACCTAAGAATGCGAGATAGACTAAACTCTTACCCGACAAACTTGTTCATGTACCAGCGCTGCTCTGGGACCTGCCGAGGGATCTGGTTGGTGCGTACAGGGTTATCATACGGCTGTTTGCGGAAGCCAAAGTAGTAGCCAAGATAGACCAAGGGCATGGAAATGCCAAACCACATGCACAGTAGGGCCAACATTGTAGTGAATGGGACCTGAAGTGAGAGAAGACATAAGGAACACAAGAAGAATTATTCAGAAATTCAATTCGATTTTATTTACATAGCGCCAAATCACAACAAAGGTCGCCTGAAGGTGCTTTATATATGGTAAGGAAAAGAGATGATGTCAAGATGTTTAAGAATCCATGTGAGAGTTCAGTTAATCTTTAAAGTTAAACCACACCTACAGCACAGATGCTTTATTCTGTGACAAATAAGAAGACACTTCATAGGATAGTATACTTCCCCCGTGGATGCTTCCTTTAACAGTTTTACCAGCCAAAATTCCCTGCAATTGCTTTTCTACCCAACTTTAGTTTCCATTGCATCCAATCATGGTTTCCAGTTGATGTGAGTCACATTAAACCATTCTTTGGTGTCTCATCCACTCAAATACCTGTCCTTCCAGATTAGTGCCTTATTAGACCCAGACTGTACACTACATTGACTTGCTACACCATCTGGTGGTACAAATTGGTATTACAGGCAAATATGGTCCAATTCCATTTTTACTCGAGGTGGTATGGCTTCAAAACACAATAACCAACACAAAGATGCTTTCAACAAAAAGTTGTTGTTCCAATTAAAGCTTTAGTTAATCTCAGAAGGGCATAAACACACAGTATCAAATTTTACAATAAAAAAAATGATGGAAAATCAATGATATTGGTGTCACCTATCATCCCCAAGTTAGACTTTTCTGTGTTAGTGGCAGGAAGATAAAGAACATAAAAGTGAGTAAAGTGACTGTTTGAGATATAAAACAAACACACTCACTTTAAACATGTAACTTTTATGTGTAATAAGGTGATTTCATTCTAAATCTCTCTTCATGACCCTCATTTAGCTTTTTTTCCCCCCCAAAGGTCATCTGAGGTTTTCCATAGCCCAGTTTGTATTAATAATGACTATCATATTACCAGCTTGATGATTGTCACAAAATAATTTTTATTTCAGGTTAGCTCAGATAGATTGGGTCATAACAGGCCTGAACAAAGAAGGAGGAAAGCATATTTAGCAATATGTTCCTGTCTTTAGAAATCCCCCTTGGTGGTTCTCGTTTATATGACCTCTGTGAAATAACATTGTAACAACACATGAGGTAAAGTAGGATGTGCAATGTGCTGAACACTGTACTGGAAGATGCCTGCCATCACTGTTAATGTGCATGCTGATACTATTCTGTTGAAATGCCGTTGCATCTTTCCTTTATCTTATGACATTTTCCACCAAGCCTTAGTTTGGCAAAGGAGGCAGGAGGTTTTTTCGACTATTCTGCCATACCCTGGGTCTTGGTGCAGCCTCTCAGTTCATCCTCTTCATCTCAAAACAGCTTTCTGTTAACTGGCTGCACCTCATAATCGATAAAAGTAAAGTTTGGATCAGCAGGAATATCCAAGAGCAAGAAAAAAAACTGCCTGACACAGAGGATTTAGATCTTTTGGCTCACATGGATTACTTGTGATCCATGTGAGCCACTGATTTAATTATCTGAAACTCTGGCCATGTTATTTTGAGTATCTAGAACTGGAACAGTATAAAAAGCATAGCATATCCAGTAAAATGTGTTAAAAAGTTAATTAAGGATAAATGATTCTTCTTTTAAACAGAATGTGAAGTATGTGAAAGCATAGCTGACACACACATTTTTGAATGTGTGACTTTCAAGTCATGGCACTCACCGCTCCAGACGAGTGTTCTCCCCAGATAAAACAGTTGAGGATGAAGCAGATCCCAAAAACCACAGCAGGATACAAAGTTGCTGTCTGCATGGCAAATACAACAACAACAGTCTAAGCCTCACTGCTCACATCAACACTTTTACGCATACACGCATTACACATATACAAACATATATATACACACACACACACACACACACACACACACACACACACACACACACACACACACACATATACACACACACACAGATAGACAAATAGGAGCTATTTAGTTTCTAAAATCTCATCCTCAAGGGTTTCGGTAGGATTAACGCAATGAGACAAAATATAAAAATATATAAAGGGAAATAAATTA
>NW_005187680.1:304050-311799 GCF_000239375.1 Pundamilia nyererei | reverse complement strand
CACACACACACACACACACACACACACACACACACAACCCCCCACCTCCCCCGCTTCTTCACACTGCTGTAAGAACCTGAACTCACACAGAATGCTCCTTTCCTCCATCGATGACCCTTCAGTGTGCGATACAGTCTGCCAGCAAAGTAGCCACCAAATACACTGCAGGACAAACATCGACAGTGTAAAAATCAAAGAATTCTGAAACTCGGAGCCTCTCAATTCCTTAATGAGCTTTAGACAGATGAATGCGGCTCCTACCCCATAAACATGAAGAGGAAGCAGGCAGTGGTCATCAAGGCTCCTCGACTTGATGGAGACAGCATGCCCAACATGGCAACAACTAAACACAAATGAGAGCTGGATAAGAAGATGGCAGGACTCCTGGGCTCCTATGCTAAACACAGAGCTTCAGCTAGCAGGAGCTCTTCTAAACTGCAATTAAATAAAATAAGCTTCCATATGTTAATCAGAATACAAGACAATTATGCCCTGGACTAATATGGCATTTGGCAAAATTTGTGACAGTTACAATAAACACCAACAGATCATTTTGTAAAACATCACATTTTATGGATTTTAGCTTAACTCTTTGAGTCAAACAACAAGTAAAATTATTTAAACATAAACAAGTAAAAAAAAAAAAAAAAATGTAAATACCTACATCTCACAAATAGGCTAGGCTACCCCTAAATCCCTGAGCAGCTCCGCAACGAAAAACATGGAACAACCATCTTTTTCTCAACAGGAAATGGGAAATGATTACACCACGAGAGAGCCGCAACGCATGAAGCTTTCATGACTACCATACTCATTATTCAGTGAGCATAGTTAAGATTCCACAGATTCTGTCATCCAAGGTTTTTCCAAAGTGGACCGAGTGTAAATCACTGTCTTTGTTGCAAAGCTAGGCTGTAAACACTGTCACAATCACTGAAAAAAGTTCCTGTTGAAATATTTCAAGCCTGAAATAATCCCTGCTGGATATTTTTTGAAGATACAAGCTACAACTATTAAAGCGGATAAAGAATATAATAAGCCTGATGTTACTGTTAACTGTTCTAAACAGATATAAAAACAGTCATACGGCAAAAGAACAGGATAAATGTCATGACTAACAACATTTACATTTAACAAACTTGCACCTCTTTAAAAGATGAAGTTGAAGTTTATGGTATGTGAATCATCCACCACTCACAACTCAGGTCATTAAGAGCTGCACCTTTGCCACATAGTATGCAGTATAACAGGTGGATACTGCACCATTAACCCCCCAGCAGCACAGGGTCTAACTACTTTACTGACAGAAATTCAGCTTTGAGTATTTGTTCACACTCCTAGTGCGAAACACAGAACATTAACAATTTGCTACAGAACCTGCATTTGTTTTGTAGAAATGTGCAACACTGAGCAGTTTCATATTTTCACTCTTATCTTTGCTGATTCATATATGTAAGGTGAGCCCTGTCACCTTGAGAGCATTCCTCGTGTTTTGTCTTTGTGAAGAAATGACAGGACTAGGACAACATGGCCTAAGCACAAATGTAAATAATGTCAGGATGTGCAGAAAACTGTTGAGAGAAATAAGAAACTCACAGATTACAATGAGGATCATGCAAAACAGCTGGATCCCTGAGCCCAGCAGAGAGCTGAGGATCATGGGATACTGTGGTGGTCTGAACACATCACCGTGGACATTCTTCCAGCCCGACTCCTCCATGGTGTCCTCCTGGTTAGAGAGGAGAAAAATGTGGTCAGGTAGTGATCATTAAGAATCCAGAGGCTGGATGCTGTGTATTTTCTTACTATGTCATCCTCTCTGTTGTAGTTAGCAATGTCTTTCCTCAAGGTCCTGATAATGATCATACTCAGAATACCTGAGAGAGAAAGGCAGAGAATAAAATACAATTGCAATATTTAATACGTTGTCATAAACCCATCAATGATCTCTTCGATATATAATAAAGTTTCATTTATATGTTTCAGTTAGCCAAAGAATGTAGTCTTATTTTATGGAGTTGTTATGAAGGATGGATAGTATGATGGTGTTTTAGTATTTTATACACAGTATTATGCTGACAAAGGCAAGTTCTCTTGATGTCCATTCTAAAAGCTGCTCAAACTTGCATCAACGATGACATGTTGAATAAACAAGTGACAGTGTTTAAAAAGACTATCCAAAACAATCAAATCAAATGCAGTGACAACAGGACAGGAAAAAGGACCTGGGTGTCACACAGAAAAACAAGACAAAAACTTCTTAAATTCAAATCTAAAGTTCAGTTGTAAATCTGCCAAATTGTATCCACTAGATTGATACATATTTTACAAATTTCTATACATTTTTGTACATATTATATAAAAAATATTATATTAGTTCATGCCTTTACTGCGCCGACAGCAAACTGGTGGTGAAAATAAATCATAAAAAATAAATAGAAATGACTGAAATAGTAAGAGTAAGATGCCATGAGCCACAGGTAAATTCTAACATGAATTGGACATACCTGAGAGGAAAAAGACGACCACCACAGAGTTAACAATGGAGAACCAGTGGATCTGGACATCACTCATGGTCAGGTATGTGTCCCAGCGAGACGCCCACTTCACTTCACTCTCCTACACACACACACACACACACACACACACACACTACTTTTGTGCACGACTAGATGACTACACATTTAAAATTTGCTAGTAGGTGCCCAAAATATTAGTTTGTTGCACATTATTTTTATGACTATTATTAATAAATTATTTAATTAGATTGAATATGTCAGAATAATAAACTTGAGTATAACAAAGGTACACAGCTATAACCACGTTCTTTACCAGGAACCCTGCAACGAAGGAACCAAGGCTACTGCTCCTAACATTGGTAAGGTTTGTAAACTCTGCAGTCTACTCTGACATTATATGTGTGCGCAACACTAAACATTAAACAAAGTATACATTTCAGCAACATTTAAACAGGCTTTCATTAATGAGGATTGTAATCAAGTTAAAGCAGTTATGTAAACAAAGTCATTTGAGCAGATTATTCAGGGCTACAGATTTTTATGACTACTGGGCTGCAAGACTTGAAAACACATTCAGCCTTAACTGACCTCCCAGTGTACAGAGTAGGTGAACAGGACTTCATTCTCCTTGGTAGGGTCGATCTCTTGAGCGGCAGAGCCACTGAGTTCAGGTAGGGTGCAGGTCTTCAGCGCCTCTGCAGGCTTCAGATCTGAGGAGAAAAATAATAGGACACAGGATAGAGTATACTAAGTATAAGCGGTAATCTTTACTTAACTTTTTAGTCAACAAATCTACTTCCTCTTTCCTTTAACTCACTACAGGCCTAAAGCAACATCAGGCGATTCAAAAAGAGTATGCTGACACTAACCTTCTACTTTGACACTCCGGGGTATAACCTCAAATCGCACCACCCTGTAGTCATGAAGGTCCCCCTCCACCAGTTTCTCCTTGTGGAAGTACAAGATGAAGGACAAGTGGTTGTGCAGATAAAACTGGGAGGGAGAAAAAAAAGAGAATAATTTAACACTCTTCATATATTCATGTCTTTACTCTCTGCATATGGACTACATCACCAACTAAAGCTGACCTCTCGTGTATATATCCAACCTTAAATTGAGTGCAACTTGCAGAAAATTATATGCTGCAAAGTTTTTAAATCATGTTTTTGGGATTCATTTAAATATTCTTCTCCTGAAAGGGAAACTCCTGGAATTACATACACCATAAGGCCAGCTGCAAAAATACCCATGCAAAGGTTTCAGTCATAGAACTGACACTATGTCTCTAAAGCAAAGGCTTTGTGCTGCCACAGACGATCAGTACATCATTCTTTATCACCCTTTATTTTGAATCATTCTTTAAAATTCCAACCTGAAGGGCAATTTCAGGAGCCAGTAAAAACATTAAACTACTACTACTGAATGTAATCATAAGTTATTATTAAGCTCTTGCTCTTTCACAGTGCATCTTTTGTCCCATCTTCCACCCTTCACCCCTAAATAGTCACGTAGTTGACCGTTCCTCCTTGGGCCTGATTGTTGGGGTTCTCTCTGTTATTGTTCAGTGTATTGTAAGGTATGTAAGCCATATGCCTTACAATATAAAGAGCTTTGAGGAGACTGTTGCTGTGATTTGGCGCTATATAAATAAAAATGAATTGAGGAGCCTGCTTCCTCTTCATGTTTATGGGGGAGGAGTCACATTTATCTGTCTAAAGCCAGTTAAGGACAGATAAAGTTTCAGTAAGTTTCAGAATTCTTTGATTTTTACACTGTGTTGTCCTGTTGATGTTTGTCCTCCAGTGTATTTTGGCAGCTTTTTTGTTGGCAGACTATCCAATGAATTTGTGGGGAAACATGGTAAATATGCTGTAAATACTTTGGTACTGATCAGCAGCAATTTAAGTTACGTGCACTCTTCTCCTTTAAGCAGAAATGGAAGAGTCTGTGTAATGTACGTACCTTGTTTTTGTCAAAGAAGCCCAATCTGTAGCCATGTTCAAACTGGACATCTTTTATCGTGTCCTTCTTTTGATCCTCCTCTTCTCCTCCCTCTCTGCTTGGATACTCTAACCTGGTGGCAACTGGAAGGTTATCTGCAATACTGCAATCACACAAAAGAAGGGATTTAAAAACAACAAAATAGATGCTTTAGAAGCAAGTCAGCCCAGAGATATAAAGCCTATCAAACCGGACAAGCATTTAAATGAATTCAGCCTGCTGAAAGCAGTAAGAAGGAATGCTCACAGGTGAACATAATACTCCTCCTGGATTCGCTCAGCCATCAGCTTACTCTCGTCTATGTTGAGTTTTCTCTTTTCACACACCAGCTCACATTTCTTGTCTTTACTCATCTCCACGTTATAAAGGGTGTTTACAATACGGTCTCCACGTAAGACCTCACCTATAAACAACAAGGAAACCACACACACACACACGCAAAAAAACCCCAAAAGAACAAAACAAAAAAATCACAAATATATTTATAGATATATATGATAAAAATGTAAACAATTTAAAACTTATCACATAAGCAGCAGTGCACTCACCCAGGTTCTCTCCCTTGTAGAAGACCTTTTTTGGTTTACAGAATGGCAGGGAATAGTATTCATAAGGAAGCTGGGTACGGGAGCTGGTCAGCTTTACCGCCTGAAAAACAAAAGGATCTCTTTCCAGTGTTTGCACCATCATTGTTTTATCTTTGATGATGAGAGAGACAAGCATCAGCAAATTTGTCAGAGTACAATAGGGTGAGAACACCCCAAACTGGCTCCCGTTCTCCCATTCCTGGGAGAACTGTATGTCAAAGATTTTAACACTCAGTTTCATCTTTTTGTATGTTAGAACTTCACTCTTCTCTGTGGCTTGGTGGCAGACCAATGACCGCACAAGCAACAGTGAGCCACAGACTGGTCGTACTACATACAATGCCTCCATCGACTACAGAGCTCTCTGCAGATACAGGGATCATCCTGGGACTGCCAGAGGACTGGGAATGTCCTTGAGCATGAGCCACAGTCTGGGGACTGAGTTTGAGAACCAGTGCTCTAATAACCATCCTGGGTACTCTGGCTCAGAAGTAATGGCTTATGGTCAGACTGTCTCACATCTTCTTCCAAACTGTGAGGGCAAGGTTTGCTGGATTAAAGTGCTCACTTGGAGAAAAGCACATGGTGTGAATTTTTGAGTGAAAAGACACATTTTTAACATCACTCAGATAGCAAGCTGTGCAAAGTAAAGACTCTTCAGTTGATCAAAGTATGCTAAACGCACCAGCCAGACTTTGCTGAAGCTTACAATTATTCCCAAACATCAAATATTCTGCCTCCCATTTCCTGCTACAGAACCCAAAATCTAATAAACACAAGATTTTAGAGTGAAATATTTAAAGGGGTCTGTAATCAAAGCCATGTTTAGAAGCCATGGTGTGTAGCCATTTTCACTAATTTAATAGAGTCAAAATATTTTTTTCAGTTCTTGTCGTAGATACTTATTAGCAACTCTGCCATCTAGAAGTATCACGTCTACCCCTTTAAATGAGTGAAAACAAATTTACAGACAGTACTGTCCCACTGCTCACTCTCTGTGTGCAGTTACTGCACCCACACAGAGGTTGTGCAGTTCAAAAGATATTTAACTTTCTGTTGCTTCAAACTTTCTACTCTTTAGATAAAGAAAAAACAACCAACCAACTAAAAAAAACAAAACAAAACAAACAAAAAAACCCCCACTGTCTGGTGATGTTGCCAGATGATGCAATTATTTTTAAAACGAAAGAGTTCACCCTGTCACCTTGTCCACCTGACCCTCCGCTCACTCACTGCAGTGATCATTTTGTGTCATTTCACCTCATCATTGCTAATTATCACCTTTATCGCCTAAAACTAGGGACTTTTCAAACCCTTGTAAGCAGCTAGTGATAAATGAGTGACAACTCCCTCTGTGATGAGTTGAATGTAGCTTTCCCCCCTGAGTGCTCATAGTACAGCCGATATGTTTAGCAGTGAATTTTCATCTTACCTTGATATCTACAACGTCGCCATCATGGAAATTCCGTGGAGCTACTCCAGGAACATAGAAGGACCGGCTCATAGGCAGCAGGGACAACAGCAAAAAGGCCCACCACCTCACCTGCAGAGCGGACACACGTTAGATTTGACAATGAATTCCACGAGTGTCTCTGTTGTACTGTGCGCTGACAGTGGAATGAAAGTTGAGAAGCAAGTTCCGTCAGCTTGATAATGCCTCTGGGCACGATTTTGGAAACCTTCTACAAACCCAATTGTGACCAAAAAAAAAGACACTGCTTAAAAAAAATACGTGAACTATTTTTTTAAACAGTAGAATATGCATAAAATGTTCTAAAAAAAAAAACGTATCTGTTAAAGAAAAATATAAACTCTTTGAATTTGACTGGAGCAACACTTGGGAAAGACTGGAAAAGTAAGTGTTACTAAAAACAAACAGCAGGAGAAACATTTAGAATGTATTAGGTTAACTGGCAACAAACCAGAAAGATGACTGGATATAAAAAGAGCATCTCAGTAAGGCATAGTCCCTTAGAAGGTGTGCAGAGGTTCACCAACCTGCAAAAAAATCTACATCTACAAATATCAGAATAAGGCTGCTCAATGTAAAATTACAAAGACTTTGAATGTCTCATAGTCTACACTACATGATATGAAAAGATTCCACGAATCTGGAGAAATTGCTGTGAGCAAGAGTCAAGGCTGAAAATTAAAACTGAATTCCACATCATGCTGTATCAGTGACAACAGCACGGCTTTGCAGTAAAATTCCAGTTGCTGAACTGGCCTGCCTGCAGTACAAACTGTTTATAAAACAAAAACAATATGACAAAAAAGTCCAAGACTGCTGGGCAGCTACAATTTGACAAAACGGGACAAAATTCCTACATTCAAACTCCAGACATTTACAGACTGTTACACAGGAGTAAACATGGCCAAGTTCCAACTTTTCTTTGATGTGCTGCTGTCATCAAATTCAAAATGAGCTAATATTCCTCTTCAACACACAGATCTGACTTATTTTTTATGTTCAGTTGTGAATAAAAAATGGCTTTATGGCAGATCACTTTGGTTATTTCTTACTTATAGCTCTTGATCAATATGACACCTAAATAGGGATGGGTATCGTTTAGGTTTTATCCGATACCGGTGCCAAATCGGTACTTTTGAAACGGTGCCGGTGCTTAAACGGTGCTCGAACC
>NW_005187680.1:297078-301811 GCF_000239375.1 Pundamilia nyererei | reverse complement strand
AAAAAAAAAAAAAAAAAAAAAGAAGCTTCTAGTTATTTGAGTTTCTCCATTTCAAAGAAACACCTTCCATACACCTTTACTAAAATAATGAGAAAGGTCTGCCAACAGTTTAATCATTCATCAACTTCAACTGTGCGCATGTGTAAGTGAACCAAACAAAAGTCCTCTCAGTGCTTTTATTTTTTCATCTGATCATCTTAATCGTCATTAAGAAATAGAAGGGGGTCCCATCAGAGCAGTAAATATCATTTATATATTTTAAAAATAATCGATTACCTTGCATGTTTGAATAAATTGGCAAAGCTATGCAACAAAGATCCTCTGGAATATTCATCACAGTCTGAACTGTGAAAGGAACTTCAGTGCTCCTCAGCAGGGACACAGTCTGACTGTTGCATAGCTGATCCAAGTACTGGCATCTTTACAGTGGAGAACTTTCTCACATGACATGACTTTAACCTGACTATACCACCACATGTTCCTCACATGTAAGCTACTCCAGGAGGGGACATGTTCAGATTTTTTGATTAAATCAGCTTTTTCAGAAATGCAGTCAGTTGTGCAGTCAGTTGAGCTGTATATTAATTATGCCACAGCACAAAGTTATTCGTGCATATTCTCAACTTCCTCTTCATCAAATTTGTTATGTGGCAGTCACAATTGATCATTTTTACTGACTTGTCTGCTCCACGTTATATGCAGCGTGTGTGTGTGCTTGCATGAGAAGGTGCGCTCACTGAGAGCGCCCAAAGGCAAAAATAGCAGTAATGCAGTAAAAACTCTGAGCTGAAATGAGACTACCCAAAATAAAATAGGAGTTCTATGAATAGATCTCCTCCTCCCCCCCCCCCATCATTAGTAATATTTCATCATTAAATACTCATTCAGTAATACTAATACTCGCTGGGGTTTTTTTTTTTTTTACAAAGTTAAGAAAGTGTAAGCTGAGGCTTGTGTTGTCTCAGACATCAAACATGACTCCACTTCTCTTCCCAGTAGTGAGGAACACGGCTTACTACTTAATTCAAGGTATATTCTCGAGGCAGACATCAACTCTTTTAAATCTTCTTGCCTCCATCCAGTTTGCAGGACAACTGAAATCAATGTTCTCTAACAGTTGTTTTGAAATTTGTACAGAGATTTAAGATTGTCACTATGTGTAAATTCGATACGATCTTTATGTTTTAACAGAGAAGCCTGAGCTGACAAGAGTGCCTTTACTTACTGTAGTTAAGAAGACATTTTGGGGACATGCGCTAATTCTGATAGGCAAAACGTCCCGTTTTATTACTACATGTTAAAAATTGAACTGAAATGATTCAACACTGAAAAAACATTTGTATTAGCATTAAGCATAAAGAAGTGATCGAAGTTACCAACCACGAATCCTGAAATAAGACTGTATTTATGTTATCAGGCGCTACCAACCCGATTTACGTTAAGTTTATACTTTGTAGCTGTTCCTGTGCGGTCATTTTACCATCTCTTTTAGGACTGTAACACACGCCGACACAGCGCTAACAGCTAACATTTCCCTAAAGATTGCAAAACCTGTTTATTTTGACCGTGCATCACATGACAGTCTGAAAGCCCAGCGTTTCACAGTTCATACTCTGTCAGAGCAATTTTATATATTCCACACAAATGACACGAATCTGTTTTAAAGAGTCACCGCTTACTGACAACCAGGCTAGGTAGCTAGCTAACTCGTTTAGCAGGATCGTGAACATTCAAATAGCAGCGAATTCCAATGAAGTTTAGTCTAGTTAACATTAAATAGCACTTGATCGGTCTACTTAAGACCTACACTTTCCCACGACTTCAGTGCGATGTCCGACATAATTTGGAATGAAAGAAAGAGCAATGTACTGTTTAAAGCAAAAAGAGTTCGCTTTATTTCCACTTACCATAGCCGCGGCCGCCATTTTAAATACGTGTCATTACTGACGTTGCGGAAGTAGACTAAAGTGGTTTTTCTCTGGCATGTTTCCTGTTGTGTTTAATGAGAGGTGCAGTGAAAAATGCTCCATTACAAGTTAAAATCCCCCCTTTAAAAATAATATTTAGCTATAATTAGGTAAACATAATTAGGAAAATATTATTTTAAATAGTCCTCACCAGACTACAGAAAACTGTATAGCTATTAGCTATTAACTATAATAACATTTTACTTTTTATTTATTTTAGGTTAAGTTCAACTTGAGATATATATATATGTATCGCCCCTGCAGGCAGTCTATCCTTCAAGCTTGGGTCCTCTACCAGAGGTCTGGGAGCTTGAGGGTCCTGCGCAGTATCTTAGCTGTTCCTAGGACTGTGCTCTTCTGGACAGAGATCTCCAATGTTGTTCCTGGGATCTGCTGGAGCCACTCGCCTATTCTGGGAGTCACCGCACCTAGTCTCTGATTACCACTGGGACAACTGTTACCTTCACCCTCCACATTTCTCCAGCTCTTTTCTGAGCCCTCGGTACTTCTCCAGCTTCTCGTGTTCCTTCTTTATGATGTTGCTGTCATTCTACACCTATCACTACGGCCATCTTCTTCTGCTTTGAAACCCTGCTGTCATGTGCTGGATTGTCTCAGGGGCATCTTTACACAAGCCCGCACCTGGGGTCTTGCCTGATGTGATAGACCTCAGCCTCTATGGATCTCCTTGCTGTGCTACCATGATTAGTGCCTCTGTGCTGTGAGGTATTCACTGAGTATGGCTTTGATAGTGGCCATCTTCCTGAAGTACTCGTGGATTTTCATTGTGTCATCCTGGACCGTGGTACTGACACTCACTAATCCGCTTAGTGTACAGTCTCAGGGTGCTGGACTTGGGGTGAAACCCTCCATGCATGGTCAGGAGCTTCCTTGTCTTGATGTCCATGGCAGGGTACCTGATCATGGGCAGGGTGTAGGTGTTGATAACCCGGATGTTGTTCTTACCATTCAGCTGACTATGATGAGTATGATAAGTCATGCATCACAGCTGTCACATTAAATCAACAAAGGTGTAATTTCAGCTCTAGTTCTAAGTGGCGATCTTCTGGTTTCATTCAGTTTCTCTGTTTAGGGGTAGCCACAGCAAAACAGCTGCTTTGATCTCATCCCTTCCTTTCTACGGATCACATTGTCTGTTGCAAACATCATGGTCCACAGAGCTTCTGCCTGACCTCATCAGTTAATCAGTCCCACCCCCACCTTGGAACCATCAGTCACTCCTATCCAGCACCTCACCACTGTCTCTCTGTCCACATATATGTCCTGCACCCCCCTCACATACTTCTCTGCTGCTCCTGACTTCCCCATGCACTACCACAGTTCCCCTCTTACCACACTATCATATTCTTTATCTAGATTCACAAAGACACATTGTTGTAAAGGTTCACCTTTCAGCACATTCACTTCACCAGATGCACCTTGTTTCTTTTCCTCACCTTTGATTGGGTGTGGTGCTTGGCCTTAATTGCACTCACCTGTCACTCGTTATATAAGGACTGCACTCACCTACCCCTCACTCTTTCTTCACTCCCACATGGGGCGGCAGCTGAGGTGAGTTTCTCTCTGAGTTTCCTGAGTTCATGTATCATTTTGAGTTACTTAAATCATACTTTGTCCTTTTTAGAGAGAGCAGTCCATGTGTGTCTTTCGTTCCTTTACCCGTTATACAATATACAATAAAACAACAAAACCTGCACATGACTGATGACTGCTTCTTTTCATTCTAATCGGATGAGCCCATGATGACGACTACTGAAACCCTGAACCTTCCTTCCTCCAAAACACACATTACAATTCATTCTGACATGAGTCAGAATGAGTAGGTACTTCTCTATCAACACCTTCAAATCAAACAACACATCTGTAGTGCTCTATTGCTGTCATATTGCTGCTCTCTGATTGTGACACTATCATATAGAGATGGACATGCAACCTAAGAAAACAATATGTAATACTGCAAGGCATTGCTGTAGCAATGCCAAGGCAAGAGCAACCATAAAGAGAACAGAAACCACAATGAGCCCATTCATTCATAAGTCATTCATAAGTCCCTGTTAATTCTCCTACCTACCTTACAAACTCCATTGGTAAATAGTGTTTATCATTATGTTTAAACAAACTTAACGACTGATGCCAGTCATTGAAAATAAAGAAGACTCATCCGTCTGCAAGTGAAAAAAAGAGGAAAAAAGTGGAAGATGAGAAAAAAAAGCAAGACAGTGGTGAGTGGAGTAGACAGTAATGATAAAAGTATAACTAAAGTATAACTAAATGCTGCCATAACATAACTTTCACCAGAATTGTTGGGTCTGCGCTTCACAGGTCCCGCTGGTTTAGAGACTTATTCCCGTTAACGAAGCAAGACGAACAGCTCAACCGGTTTTTTACATGCTAGCATGGGAAGGATCTCAGAGCAGCCCTTCTGTCCTCGGTCTCAGACCACTTCGAAGAACCACCTGAGTGTGTATGTGTTTGTAAGTGTGTGTGTGTGTATGTGTATTCATGTGCACGTGAGTGTGTGTGTGTGTTTGGGGGTGCGTTTGTGTGACCTCCTGCTCACCAAAATGGTCATAAAGGCCGGAAGTTTACTAAACAAGAAAACAGAACCCTCACATAGGATGTGCCTATCCGGTTGTTCAGTCTGACGTCACTAGCCGTGTCTGGACCTAAACTCCGCTGCAGGTCCATATATCAAACGATCACTATGGCATTACTGAGAGTTGAAAAACTGTCTAAAGTCTTTCA
>NW_005187680.1:293341-295354 GCF_000239375.1 Pundamilia nyererei | reverse complement strand
GGAAGTAGGATTCGTCGTGTCATCACTGAACAACCGGATAATAAAACACTACACAACACTACATTTAACAATTTGACTCCAACAAGCATCACATTATTTTTTGTTTACTTTGACATTTACCATTAGTTAGCAGAGCTGCCTCGTACATTCATGTCTTCTGGCTGTGATGTGATGAAATTGAGTGATGGGGCTTGGAATCAGAGTTAGGACAGTTTATGGAAGCTGTTACATTGCTTCAATAAAACAAAAACTAAAGTGTAAACGCTGCATAGTGAACGCTGTGCCCGAGAAGAACATTCAGAAGTTGAATTTGAAGAATTGTAAATCTGTAATGTGAAAGTGTTGTTAATATGTTACTGTTATAAGCAGTGTTGGTCAAGTTACTTGAAAATAGTAATTAGTTACTAATTACTGATTACTTCTACAAGAAAGTAATCCTGTTACTTTACTGACTACTTATTTTTTAAAAGTAATTAGTTACTTTATTACTTAGTTACTTTAAAAAACAATATACAATATACAACCTGATTACGTTATAAAGAAATAGACCTTTCAGTCCATTTCTACTTTTTCTGCACAATCCATCATATAAAATTGAATCAAATGAAAAAGTATTTTTTAAAAAAATTGTTTTATGAGCTTTAATCTTTTAACTTAATGCACATTGTGTCAAGCAAAAATGAAATCATATGCAACTGTCTTTGACTTGAAGAAATTATTTTACCTATTTTCTGCATATTCCAGAATATAAAATAAAATTATTTTTTTTCTGTTTACACGCACTCTTTCAAATAGATGCAAGTAAAACACAGCAATAAATAAATAAAATCAAAGATTCAGCAGCACTAAGTCCTGTTGCTCTTAAATCTATTTTCACCTGTTTAGCGGGGCAGGTGGAGGTTTGTCCGGTGCCGCAGCCCTTATGTCAGTGGGGGGATCCGGGGGTTTCTGTGAATTTCACATTCCCATGGCAGCGTGCTCGGTGCTTGCTCAGATTTAAAGTTTAATTTTTCTCTGTAGAAAGAAGTTTTCTTCCCATGCAAAGTATACACCGGACCCAAATGTTTTTGTCACTTTTTACAAAATCAAACTCAAAGTAATGTCACTACTTCTAAACTTTAAACACTACATGGTCGTACTCTCTCCCGCACTCCATATTATCCATTGTTGATGTGCACACGTCTGTTGCTACAACGCATGTTGCATGCTCGTACATCATTGTCATGAGACACTGTCACAAACAAAATCATGGTTTAGTGACGCAGTAACACAGCTTGAAGTCTCTTAGACAAGTATTCTGATCACTTCTTCTGATACCTTATTATTCTAACAGAGCCTGTAGTTTGACCTTTCAGCTATCAGGTCCTATATTATGGAACCAGCCACCAGTTGGGATTCCTTTTATACCGTGTGTTTATTTTCCTTTCTCTTCTTGCTCCCTTTCTTTCTCCTCACCCCCAACCAGTCACAGTGGATGGCTGCGTCTCTCTTGAGCCTGGTTCTGCTGAAGGTTTCTTCCTGTTAAAAGGGAGATTTTCCTCCCATCGTCAAGTGCTTGCTCTTAGAGGGTCGTCTGATTGTTGGGGTTTCTTTCTAATATTGTATGGTCACCTTGAGGTTTTTGATATAAATAAACATGTTCTTCTCATAACTATACACTCATTATTATGTATTTAGATATTCTAATAGACTGAAGTACTCTTAAAAAGTTACCTATTTATGACCATTCAAAATTTGAATATTTGTATTTTCAGCATTTCTTTCTCATTATAGCTTTTGCCTCCTCCACCACCACTGCTCTCTCTTTCCTCATTCTCATCTCATCTTCTAGCTCCTCACCTCAAGGCTCATATTATGAACTCAATTCAGGGCTCTAACACACAAAAACATGGACATATATGCTTATTTATTCACAATACTTTCATACTCATTGTCATCAGATTAGACATAACACCCTTTCCTCTCTGGGCAGCTGACAACAAGCTAGATAATAGTGATGTGTCGGTCGCGAAC
>NW_005187680.1:279563-283224 GCF_000239375.1 Pundamilia nyererei | reverse complement strand
TCGCGTCATGGACATGTGCACCGAAGGCTGGCCAGAACATGCAAAACAAGAGCCTTTACTGCAAAACTACTGGCCTGACCGAGCCACGCTCACTGTTGAAGACGGCCTTTTGTTAAAAGACACATTCCTTCAGCAATGAGAAACGAGGTGCTGGAAAAACTACACGAAGGACACCAAGGTGTTGTAAAATGTAAAGCTCGTGCACACCTAACAGTGTGATGGCCCGGGTTGAGTCAACAAATCTCTGAGATGGTGCTCAAGTGCAAAACGTGTATTCAAGAAAGACACAATAACAGTGAGCCACTCATGCCAACAGAAAACCCTGCCCGCCCATGGCAGAGAGTGGGCACAGATCTTTTCGAGCTGGGAGGGAAAACTTACCTTCTCGCTGTTGACTATCACTCTAGATTTGTTGAGATTGCTTTGTTAAACAGGACAAAATCAAACGACGTCATTACTCACCTGAAATCTTTCTTTGCCCGTCACGGCATCCCAGAGGTCCTCATGTCCGATAATGGGCCACAGTATTCAGGTCAAATCTTTGCAGACTTTGCAGCAGCATACGGCTTCAAACACATCACAAGCAGTCCCAAGTTTCCGCAAAGTAATGGAGAAGCAGAACGTGCTGTGACAATTAAGGATGCAGGGACTGACAGAGACAGGGAAGAAGTCTCATCATGACGAGTAAAGTTTATATTGCCTGGCTGGGCAGTTCTCTGGGTTTACAGCTTGGTTAGCCTGATCAAGTCTGTGAGCAGCAGGGTGCTGAATCCACTGGCAAATGTTGATGTATTCAAAGAGCCAATAGAGGGATACATCAGATCCAAACCATACCTTGGTTACATTTTTGAGTTGAAAGCAGCTGAGTTGCACCTTGCGCCTGAGGATGAAAAAAAATGTCAGAAAGCGGTGTGTACAAACTCCATATGTAGGATATATGGAAAAGAAATAGAAAAAACTTATAAAAGACTTGCATAAGATTTGGCTTACTTCATATAGTGAATCATATAAGGCTTATATGATTTACTCATGAAAGTGGCCACTTTCTCATTACTTTCATATATTGTTTTAGTAAGTATCCAAAACATACAAGTTTCATTTATATAATTTTTCAAGGGATCTTATATCTGTTTTCACTCTTGTATGCTTTTCATACAAGTTTCACAAGACAGATACAAACTTTATAAGATTTATATATATATCTTTTCCATATGGGCATATCCCTCACTAGTTGAGAGTGAGACTGCCGGAAACATTGGAGCATTGTAGTACATGTCAGTTTTCAATATGGAGGAAACTCTAAAGCACAACAAGAGCCTTGGAGAAATAGAAAAAATTGCTAACCTCCTTGGCTTCTCCCATGAAGCGATAGATAAGATTGTCCACCAATGGCGTACTATCCATCTTAGTAAAAGGAATGAGACAAAAAACACAATGGACTTCTGGAGTGAGATTTGGAAGTACAGGGATGCAGCTGATATCAACCCGTTTCAAGAACTTGCCATGGCTGATGTGTCTGTATTGTCCTTGCCACACTCAAATGCTGAAGTTGAGAGAGTATTCAGCCAGATGAGTGTGATAAAAAGCAAACAAAAAACACCAGCTGCCTGATAATGTTTTGCAACTTTTTGGCACATCAGCTGCTTACTCATTTAAGTCAAGTGCTGAGAATCTTGACGAAAATGAGGATGACCCACTCTTTCTGTGAGCCAGCACAGCCTGTGTGTGTGGAGGGATGTCTGAAAAACAAAACAAAACAAAACAATCAGCCTGAATTAGGACCAGATTAATTAGCATCTTTTTTTTTTCACATTGACACTGCTTATTTCTACTGTCTGTTTTTGGTCCATTTAGATTGCTAATGTAGTTTGTTAACAAAATTGTGGTTAAAAATGTTCTTCTTTTACCCTGTCCACTCACTGGTCATCAGTGAGTGGACAGGAGGGCTGCTGAGACTGCTCAGAAGTGAGGAGGGGGTCAAGCTGTTCCATCACTGACAGCAGTGCTTCATCAGTGTTACTGACAAAAGTGGCCTCTTTCTGGAGCTGAACGGGTGCAGCAGAGGAGACCAGTGATGCAGATGGAGAGAAATCCATACGAGAAGCTGGGAGGACCGGATTTACTTGACAACACAGGTTCATCAACTGTTGTCTGTGTGTTCTGCAGCTGCACACACGCTGACTGCTGATGAGGCAGGTTGGTAACAGCTGGCTGTCTCTGTGGCTGCTCAAGCAGCTGGCTGCTCCTTCGCAACCGAATAGGAAGAAGATGACTCTGTTTGAGCTGGCGTCACACAAAGTCTCTTGGCCTGTTGAGCTTCCTGTTTAGGTTCAGATGCTGCACAAACAAACACAAACAAAAACACAGTAAGTCTTCTTTTGTTAACAGATTTCCATCTTCTTTTCATCACATTTCCCATTTCAAAAAAGTTGTAATTCCCAGAAATCTCCTCTCACCTGTGCTCGAGGTGCGATTTTGCGTTCTCTTCCTCTTTTTGCCCTAAAAACAAAAAATATGAGAATTTTCATCAGTTGATCCAAACTCTGTGCACTGGTTGTTTCATAATTCAGTGCAGTGATGGGCACATGTATGTACTGCATGTTGGCACTTTGGACATATGTAGTTTTCTTTGGTGGACCAGTCTGGATGCTCTGTGGCGTGACGGCATCTCTCGGTTTCAGCCTGATCAAAATATTTTGCTTGTTGTTCTTTTGAGAGAGACCCCCACTGAAGACAGACAATCATGAGAACCCACTGCCAGCATCGATAAATACTCAGCTACACTGTTACTACACATAACTACAGGACAGCTGGCACACATGCACAAATATGAGCATAAAACATTAACAGATGCATAAATATATGCAGAGTTACACACTTACCCTCTTTCCCACAACTGCATTTATGGTTGCACTGCCAGTTATGTTCAGTTCCGCCGTCACCTTTGGCCTCTGCTCCTTCAGGTAAAGCATGAAGGCGTTTGGTGGTTTCTTTATATACAGCCGGTTCTCATCCTGTTGGGCTTCACATTTCCTTTTTCTACAGGAATAAAACACAGAGTCAGAGCACATGCTAGCTTTATGTACAGCTGTGAGCAAACTAGTTTAAAAACATGAGTAAAGCTGTGAAGCTGAATGTAAGGAGGCACCTTTAAAGGAAGCTGATTACAATAATTCGCACAAACATCTGCAGATCAAAGACAGACAGAGACCTGCAGATCACTGACACAAAGCACCACAGGAACTTACTTTGGAGTGGAGGTGTTGGATGGGGGAGCAGGAGGGACAAAATCCCAGACTGGAACCCCATGCCTACACAGATGCAGAGACGGATACGAGATAACAGAGTTTATGAAGATACAGACGTTCAGCATCTGTGTTCACTGGTGTGTTTGTGTGTTTTACATACAGTTCTCCAACAGGACACACTTACTGGATCATGTTTTCTGGAATCCCGAGCACATTACACTTGAAACACACAAAACACACAACAGATGATGAGAAAAACTGGAATGCTATGATCTATCCACTCAGTGGAAGAAGTGATCAGTAGGAGGAGAAGACGTGCATAAAACTACATTCATACATAGCTGGACTTTGATCTCCTGCGTTATTCTTTGGAATTATGTTTCACTGGCAGTGACTAAGTTTACTGTTCAGCA
>NW_005187680.1:274694-278990 GCF_000239375.1 Pundamilia nyererei | reverse complement strand
AGACCTCTCTGCATCGAATCATATCTGTTATTAATCTCTGTCTCTCTTCCACAGCATGTCTTTCATCCTGTTTTCCTTCTCTCACCCCAACCGGTCACAGCAGATGGCCCCGCCCCTCCCTGAGCCTGGTTCTGTCGGAGGTTTCTTGCTGTGCCAAAGTGCTTGCTCATAGGGGGTCATATGATTGTTGGGTTTTTCTCTGTATCTATGAAGCGCCTTGAGATGACTTTTGTTGTGATTTGGCGCTATATAAATAAAATTGAATTGAATTGAAATAAAACTTTTTCTTTCATGTGGACTGAAGGATGCAACAGTTTTAAGCATCTTTATCAATAAAACTCTAATGAGACCTGTCACTACCTCTGGGTGTCTCAGCTGTCCCTGGCTATCTGTCCCTGGCTGACTGTAGAGGTGAGCTGGCGCTGAGACCATGAGTGGAACCAGCTGCTGAGTCACAGGAGGAGCTCGTTCTGGGGGAATGAGGCTAACAGATTCTCCAGTCTGAGGATCTGATGCTAGCTGAGGAGGGGGCAGGTCCCAGTGGGAAAAGGAGAGGCAGAGGGTTGGATGTTTGCCCTAGAATGCCAACTGCCGCATCTTCAGGAGTGGAAGGCGCTTCTTTCGACTGCATTGTTTCCAAAATATAATTGTTTTCTTCCCTGATCCATTTTAGAGACAGGTTGAGGTGGTTGCTTAGAAGAATGGAAAACTGTGTCTGTCTAAGATCCTGTGGCACAAACAATTATAAAAGGTTTTGCTCTCTTTAGACTACGTTCTTACATCTCATATAATACAGAACTAAACTAAGGACAAGTATTATGTGGGAACAAGGTGTGAGTTAACAGTTAAAATCAGAGTGAATGTAAAATATGCTATTTACTGATGATAAGATATTTAAAAGTGTTATATTTGTACTAATTCAAACCAAACAGAGAAATACAAAAAGCTAACAAACTAATTAATACCCTGTTAACGCTCATGACTTCACTGCATTTATATAACAGCAATTGTATATATATTCAAGAATCTAAAATTTAATAACACTAACAAGGTACATGAGCACTTAGAATTTGATGATTTAAATAACATTAAATTTTGTTTACTTTTAATTTCACATCAGCTTAGCCAGTTACAACATTAAAATAATGACTTTTGTGATTTAAAACCTGATTAGCTGACATGTACTGCAGAGGGAAATATGTTTTTTTAAGCTATAGTTACAAGTTGCTCTGCAGATCCAAGGTTTTTGCTTGGGAATTAAGATTCAAATTAAGATTCAAACTTCTTATCAAGTGTGAAATGCACTTCACACACGTACACACACGTACAGTTCTTTGTCGCCAGATGCCACGTTTATTTTTTAGTTTTCATTTGTTATGACAGTCCACAGTCTGACAGCTCCGGTCTCAGCTGATTCCCAGCTTCCTCTCCACTCCTCTCCCGTCTCACTAAAAATGGGGAAGGAAACCGTCATCAGTCCAAACACCATCAGCTGTTCTCACCTGCGTCTCCAGCACCGCCCATTTGAGCTCACTGCACCACTCCTCCCCTGCAGCCGCGCCCGGGACCACACCTCCGCCACATCAAATTTCACAAGTTTTAACACAATATAATTCATTGAGATGAAATCACCCCAAAGTTTGATTAAAATGTAACAAGAATGTGCTGTATGAAAGAAGTTACTGCCTATAGGTTTATTTAAACACTGCAGACATATTTTAAAGTACAATTTTAGATGCGTCCTTGATGCAATTTGATAATATCAAAAACCTGCAAGACACCGGCCCATGATATACTATACATATGTAGTCAGTAATGGCCAGAAACTCACATTTGATTACTGACTTGCATTCAGTTAATCAATGAATCAGAGTAAATACTTGTCCTACATTAACACTGTAGGGTCTTTACCTTACAATATAAAGTTACTTGAGACAGGATTTGTTGACTGTTAACTGGTGCTAAATGAATAAAACTGAACAGATCTAAAGGTGTTCCTGAAATTTGCGTTTATTAGAACAGGATGGATGGATGACCACAGCCCCCTCAGTACATGGCTGACAGGACTTTTCCCCATATAATAAATCAAACACAAAATAGATTAAGACAGATTACTATACCAAACTTAAAGATGAAAGTGCATTTAGTGGATTTGGTTTATCAGCTCTTACTTTTCAAAGACATTGAGGAGAAAAGTACAACTATAAGTGCTTGTTCTGATGAAGACTTTTAAACTGTAAACAGCAGCTAAGTGAATAAGGATCTGTGTTCATGAATCCTTGTCAGTGACAACACTTAAACGCCATAGTTCAAAATCCTCAATGCGCACCTTTTGTCCTCTGTGTTCAAAATGTTCTCAGCTGTTAAAGTAGAGGAGAAAAGTTTGACTTATTTCACAATCATTAAATGTTAGAGAAGCCTCTCAAAAAGAGGTCACGGTTACTTCCCAAGCAAAAACCTCTGCTTGTGCTCACAGACCCTAAAAAGCAACAAATAAGACAATAATAAGACAAGTGACTACAAAGTGACACCAGAGGTTGGTGAAGAGCAACCATGAAGTAAGACATTGTGTGCACACTTTCTGTGTGATAAAGTCCTGAATGTAGCATGGTGGTCCATAAAATTCCATCTGAGCTTTAAAGAAAATACACTCAGCTTTTCCTTGGATTTTCAGAGTTCGGTTCATACAGGAACTTGAGCAGTCACATTTAATGTGTCACTGTTTTGCTCCACCATCTCAGCCAATGAGCCCAGTCGCAATTTATTTTGAGGAAAAAAGAAACGAAAAAAAGACATTTTAAGAAGTTTGTTTTTTGGTGCTGTTGTTTACATTTAAGCTAAAATAAAAGGAATAAAAATACAAAATTTAGTATTGAGAAAAGTAAGGTGGGAAATGACTTGAAAATAAAATGAATCTGTACACGCTACCATTGAAAACCAGCAAGGAAGAACAGAGTTTTGGTTTTGGTTAGATCTGCTGTGGATTACCATTATTAATTTTCCTAAAATACATGTAGAGTTGAATACACATAACAGCTTACAGTTGCAATATAAGCAGTTTATAATTAAAGTAACATACAAACCTGCACAAAATAAATCAATCTCAACATTAAACTCACCTTGTTTTTGTAGAGAAGGTGATCAGGCTTTTTCTTCATCTACTGAGACCAGCTGCACTGCACCATCAGCATCTTGTATCTTCGTCCTTTTTCACTCAGTGAAGTCTTTCCTTTTGTTGGCCATTCCTATGCACCAAAAAAAAAACAAAAAAACAAAGTGTGTGATCACAGGTGAAATAAGGGATATTTTTCCAATGCAGGTTTAGAGTGTTTCATTTAGTGATAGCTGTTGATCTACTTTTCAAATAATCTCTAAGGATCTGAATTTTTAAGAAAGACTCTGCTTATTATTACTATAAAAGCTTGATATAAACATAACAGTTTAGAATATCCCTACAAGGCATATAATACCACTCCACACAAGCACTGCGCTTATATGACACTTTAATCAAGATAATGTTATAATTTAATCACATTAGCTCAACGGGGTCACAAAAATTTCCCACATACTAGAAATGATCTGCTCAGCATTACAAAAATTACATTTTCAACAAAGATTGGAGTAAAAATGCAGTTACAGGAAAAACATGTCTGTCTACAAATATTACCTAAACATTTTTATGTGCTTCAAAATGGACATAATGGGGTGATTAAAACAATAGCTGTCACTTTCTTTATTTCTTATATTATCTCCAGTCTTAGCAGAGGGCAGTGACACTATTGGTTTAACCCCAAACAGATAATTCTGTTCATCTGGATGTACCTTTTGTGGATGGATGTTTTTCCCACTTAAAAAGGTACGTCCAGATGAACAGAATCAAATTTTGATTGAGCATGCATTTAGAAACTATTGATTTACGAGTGCACACATTTCCGGTTATCATGTAGATTTCTGAATCTTAGGAGTGAATCGATTTACAGCAGGAACTGCACACTCAGCCATCAAGCGTTTTGGTAAAGTAGCACAAGTAGTTTTGTAGGGTCTTGTTAAAAATCACACAAGCATCACAGCACATCTGGCATGTTTAGTTCCATTTTATCCGGTACAACGTTGAAATTATAAACTATAAATTCCAGTTATCCACTTATCAGTAATTTTTGAGTAAATGGATGTCACTGATAAATCAGTGGTGATTCACCTGCAAGTGTTTTTATAAACTGTATTTTGTTTTTGTAGAACTCACCAGCAGCTGTATTTGAATATCTCCTGTTCCACTTTTCCTAACCTGGAAGCAAA